>NC_069713.1:24874733-24987233 GCF_027358585.1 Pangasianodon hypophthalmus
CTTTTAAAACAGGCTCATAAAGTTGATATTAAGAGGCCAGGGATGGACCTAATGATGTGTTTGGAAATTAAGGCGATCAAACATTTAATGCAAGCTCCTCCTGTAGGCAAAAAGCCTCTAAATGAGTCAATTAGACAGGCATTATTCTCAGTGCCAGGCCACAAGTGGAGTCTGATATGCATAAAGTGTTTATCAAGACAGACGTCTAGTTAAAAAAAAGGGGGCTGCATGTAAAATTACAAAGCCTGTTAAATAGGCCTACAAAGATGGACCAGTGTGGTCTGTGTGCTCAGGAAAAGGCTTTTCTTTTTCTTTCTTTCCTTTTTTTTTTTTTTTTTGGAGGGGTGGGGGTGAAAGGGTGCTCAATCACGAAGTAATTCACTATGATCTGCATAATGGTGTATCATCAATTAGAATAACCCGATTAACATGCAAAATTCTTAAATTTGCCTAAAATAAATGCAGCCGCATATATTAGGAAGGCGGGCACAAAATGAGAAGAATTACAGGCAGACGAAGGACGCGCCAAAATTGCAACGATGCCTCTCGCTTTTGCTGTGTGCACTGCTCTTCTATCACTGGGAATTAGGTGTAGGATTTACATTTGGTGTACAAGGTGTAGCCTGCAGAGACGGACATGCTGATAGCCCGCAGTTCTCCCACTTTAATTGAACTAGTGGGGTAAAAAAAATCAACACCGGGATGAAGTCATCACGTGCTGCATTTGCATTCATTAACACAGCTCCTCTTTTTGTCTCTCATGTCTTTATTTCTGCCGCCTGTCCGCGCAGTGGCAGCACACCTTTAAAGCCCCTCTCCTCTCCTCTCATCTCCTCTCCTCCTCTGTCTATCTCCTATAAGTGTATGAGAGCGAGAGACAGGCGGAGGGAAGACGGAAGGATAAGACTGCAGGACTGCCATGGACTAAGACAGTGCAGATAATCCCCTATATATAATAATATAGTCCATTTAATAATAGCATATTTGATACTTTAAATAAAGACCCAATTTAAATTCTGTTGGTTTATGAGTATTGTATTGGTGTTGTCCAGAGCTGAGGAGTTTTATTAGAATACAAAAGAATAGAATAGAATTTATTTCTTACAGAAAAAAATAAGTTGTGACACCACAAATTATTTACATATGGTTACATTAAAATAGAGTAAAATAAACTATTTGCATATTTACAACACTATAAATTCTATCAAGAACACAGACAAAATGAAGCAGTGGTAGCATGTATTTGGAGAAATAAACACGAAGGAAATGGTTATGAATGGAATAACTTGCATTTAATACTTGTATATGTAAAGAAGAGAGTTTAAAACAGAGAACAAAGTGGTGGGACAAACAATGCTGATCAGTGATTAGTCATTAGGAACAATGATGATGAGTAATTGGTCACTGGGAACAATAGTGGTCAGTGATTGGTTGTTGGGTACAATAGTGATCAGTGATTGGTCATTGGGAACAGTGGGAATCAGTGATTGGTCATTGGGAACAGTGGGAATCAGTGATTGGTCATTGGGAACAGTGGTGATAAGTGATTGGTGTTGGGTACAATTGTGGCCAATAATTTTTCTTTGGGTACAATGGTGATCAGTGATTGGTGTTGGTACAATGGTGATCAGTGATTGGTGTTGGTACAGTGGTGATCAGTGATTGGTGTTGGTACAATGGTGATCAGTGATTGGTGTTGGTACAGTGGTGATCAGTGATTGGTGTTGGTACAGTGGCGATCAGTGATTGGTGTTGGTGCAGTGGCGGTCAGTGATTGGTGTTGGTACAGCGGCGATCAGTGATTGGTGTTGGTACAGTGGCGATCAGTGATTGGTGTTGGTGCAGTGGCGATCAGTGATTGGTGTTGGTGCAGTGGCGATCAGTGATTGGTGTTGGTGCAGTAGTGATCAGTGATTGGTGTTGGTGCAGTGGCGATCAGTGATTGGTGTTGGTGCAGTGGCGATCAGTGATTGGTGTTGGTGCAGTGGCGATCAGTGATTGGTGTTGGTACAGTGGCGGTCAGTGATTGGTGTTGGGTGCAATGATTGGTCATTGGTGATTGGGAACAATGGTGGAACAATGGTGGAACAAAATACTTACCATTTTGTAAGGGTCGGTAAGTTTTTCACCATGGGAAAGTCTTCAGGACAGAGAACTTTGGGCTTTCCATTTTT
Organism: Pangasianodon hypophthalmus; assembly: GCF_027358585.1. Lineage (NCBI taxonomy): Eukaryota > Metazoa > Chordata > Actinopteri > Siluriformes > Pangasiidae > Pangasianodon > Pangasianodon hypophthalmus. Next base: position 24,876,908 of record NC_069713.1, read on the forward strand.
CAGTAAAATGATGCTTTTTTTGGTCCTATTAACTTCAAAGGAGCGAGAAAAAAGAAAGGCTGGGGAGGGAACTAACTTGTTTCTATTTAAAAATGTAACTAGAAATAGATACAAAGCACAATATGTTGTTCATTAATAAATTTAAAAAATTTAACTATTGGCAAATTCACTGTAGTATAAGAGCAATAAACAACTTTTGGCTGTGCTGCTATAGGAAAATTATCAACTTTGGGTGGTAAGAATAACTCTGGTTTATATTGGGTCATACCACCCCACCCTGTCATTGATTATTTTCCTGTAACAGCATACCCCATGTTTTATTCCTTAAACATCTAAAAGCATAAAGGAAAATGCATTCACAGAATCCTACAATTTATTGCAGTAGGTAGTGTCTAAATGAGGAACCCTATCACAATGGGTTTCAGCCACGATCCTGGATAGTTTGTTGTTTTCCTTGCTCTAACAACCCTGATTAAACTAAACAGCTAATTAAAAGGCCCTGTTAATTGACGCTGATGTGGGTGTAGAGCATGGAAAACACTAAAATGGGCCAGATGGGGGATCTCCAGCTCCAGGGGTGGGAACCACTGATCTAGCAGAAGGTACAGAAGTGACTAGCGTACAGGGTATGCTTTTGGTTATATTCATTTGAAATAATGGCAAGATGTTTGCGCTGGTGTTTATGTGCTGGAATTTGAACAAATTGCATATAGTATATAAAAGTATTTATTTGAATCACAGTTTCCCTACCTGTGTTACATAGTGCTCATAATTCTAATAAAGCAGTGAATAGTCATGTGAATGGTCATGTGCCATTCTGTAAATAGAATATGTTTATATTTCATACACCTTGCATAGACTATATCATGGCAGCGTATATGATTTCAGTAGCTCACATCCATATGGTAGAAAGGGTCTAGCAGGGGGCTGCTGGCCCATAGCTCTTCATCAAACCCGGCCCGTCACTGCTCCCACAGACAATTACAGCCCTCTGATTGCTATCAGACAGGGAGGGGATTTTTACAAATTAGGGGATAAATAGAATTTTCCACATGCCTAATGGCAGGGGCCGGGGAGTGGTAATGAAAAACTATACATCACAATCAGGCAGACAATCCTATTCATGGCGATGCATTATGCTCACTCTTCATAATAACGGCACAGTGACAGAGTGAGCATGCGACGCGGGGGACGGGAAGGACGAGGCTGGGCCAGGACACTCCAGCCCATGATCCCCTGTTTCCTTATGGAGATGCCACCTCCCTCCCATTATGTTAGTTCTGGTGATATTTCAGCATAATCCAAGGATGATATATCATTTTGTGGCATGTGTAGCCTAGTCAATAATTTATAGAAAGAAAAAAAAAAATCTACCATGGTTTGGCTGTTCAGGCTCCCCAACACAGAAGTTCTTTTATTGATCATGCACTGTGCACTTAATATCCACAGACCATCCTGAAGCATTAAACGCATCTCACACCGCACAGAGTCAAATCAAATATTCATGAGTATATTACAACTTTGATAATTCAATTTGAAAGTACGAATGTTGGGAAGGACAGTTAACAGTTTCGGATATTGTGCTTAAGGCTCTTAGGCTCGATCAGACAATAAATTAATGCAAAATAAATAAATTAAACAGACCTCATTTTCATTAGACAAAGCAACTTGAGCTGGCGGAGCACATACAGCAAATAGCAACTGAAAAAATCACACACATGCACACACACACACACTTTCATTTACCTTTACAATCATGCTTGCAAGAAGCAATTTTCTAGTGATTTAAACCCACGGTAGGTTCGGACATTCCTCATCTCAACACTAGTCACAGACGGCTCGAAACCAACACACTGCCCCGATCCTGCAATTACAGAACTGAATCCCACAATGTAAACAAACCTCAGCTAGACTGGCAAAACCAGAAGCGAGCAGCCAGTGAAGCTTACAGAATGCAAGCCCACGTCCTCTGTCTTATACTGTATACGCACCAAATGATTAAACAATAAATCCTGTTTTATATTTCTTTCCAGATTAAAAACTATGACATGCACTTATCAGTAATCATGAATTTATTATATCTTAGTAGTAGTAGTAGTAGTAGTAGTATTACCTTCTCAGAGCTCCAGGGTCCCTGGTTCTCCCCATGTCCATGTGGGCTTCCTCTGGGTTCTCCTGTTTCCTTCTGTGTGTGTGTGTGTGTGTGTGTGTGATCCAGAGTGTAATCCTGCCTTGTGGAGAATAAAGCAGTTACCAAAGGTTAAAAAAATCTATGAATGAATGAAAGAATTAATTTAATTCTAAGCAAAATAAAAATAATTCTGTTTTTGAATAACTCTTAAGTTATCCTCGGCAGATGTTCCTCATGCACCAGAACTTCTGAATTTGGATTGTGAGAGGAACATACATCATACATCTGGTTTACTAAAATAGAATGGAAAAATAATAGAATTTGCCAAGTATTGCTTTATAAATAATGATTTTTTAAATAACGTTTTGGGTGTCTAATCACAGTTCTGGTCCAGGAAGTAGGCTCCACCATATTAGAAAGATTCAGATTCAGTTAACATTCTGATAACATTAGCTGTAATCGTAATTTTCAACCAGTTTCCACAGATTTTTTGGTCTTTTAAAAACGCTTACATATCAAACTACTAATGGAAACAATATAAGCTGATATAAATAATACAATTAATAATATAAGACAGAGAAAACAAGCTTTTTATTTATGTATTAATATATAATCATTATTAATACAAAAGGAAATATCAGGAATAAGAAGATTGTAAATGTGATTTTTTTTTGTAAATATTTCACGTACTATACTGTAAAGTAAACTCCATGATGAATTTCATAATATTCATAGGTTTGTCGTGATAAAATGTTTTGCAATAATATAAAATACAACTTTTCAACAATATGACAGTCACCATAAATTGATAGACCTGTCAAAAATAGATTGAAAATAAGAAAATAGATTGTTAAAAAAACAAAAAAAAAAACTAAATATATCTAAAGAGTAATGTCTTTATTTATTTATCTGTTTATTTATTTATTTGTTTGTTTGTTTGTTTGTTTGTTTGTTTTTACAGTTTGGGTTCCTGGATGAGCATATACAGTATAAGTCGGGACACTGTTAGAGCTTTCAAGCTTTCAAGTGACTCCTTGTTGTGTTGGCTTTATGCCCTGGCAATTTTTTTTTCCAGAAATCTCATGTGACTATAAAACTAAGTAAAAATTCAGTGAGCTCAAGCTGTAAAGTTGATGGATCTGGGAGGCTGTCACTGTTTTCTTGACCAGCCAGTGAGACATCTATCATTTCTCTGTCTATACTTTATTTAGAAGTCAACCTTCCCCTGTGTTGTAGATTTGAGTATTTTCCTGATTCAGTATGTGTGTGAAAACAGGAAAACATTAAACATGCAGTGCAGGAATATTCTCCATGAGTAAAACAGGAGAAGGCTTAGAATCAGGAATAAATCTCAGGCTTTCTTGGTAAACATTGTGTTGAAGGCGTAAAATATAATGAATACATATTCAGTGTTCATTAAGAATTAGTTTATAATAATGGATATAAAGATGAATTCTGCTCTATTTTCTCGCTGACGCAATCACAAGGCAGTATTTTTGTATTTGTGCCTGTAGCTCTGCTTTGGTCAAAAAGTAATGCACTGTATTGATGTGGGTGGAACAGTTCAAAAAGGGGGTGTCACATTCAAAATCCGCCATCGCAGTGGTATTTTTTAACCCTTTTTGTTCCATAAAATGTGCAAAAAATGGAGTATGATCGCAGTATTTTCCCAAAATATAATATCTCAAAGTTAGTGTAGATTTAAACACTTTTTAAAATAGAAGCTTCATGAATAAATAAAAGCTTTTGGTGTGAAATGGCTTTTAGTATTTAACCCCATGTTTTAGATCATTTTGGATTTAAAATAAAATTACACACACTTGCCTCCAAGTCTTCACATTTGTGACACTACATAAAAACATGAGCTAAAATCTAGTGATAGAGAAGACCAATAAATCAATAAATAAATCTGTAAATTCTGTCATCCAGCAGGTTATTTCTACCAATAAAAATCTATGTTAAATCTATAAGTGAACTCGTATGGCATTACGAAAACGTCACTGCACAAACCCGGTTCTTAAAGGGAAGGGGAGGAGCATTCAAACTCAACTCTTTTTTTTAATACATTTGCATGGCTCTGGTCATGACAATATCAAAGATATACAATGCCATGATTTCCCGCCATGGTCTTGTTCACCAAAATGAAGCCCTTTATGTTAAGTATGATTACTGTTTGTGTGATCTGTCACCACTGTGTCTTCCACGCAGTGTATTCACTAACAAGCATTCATAAGGAGGCAATATATAAAACTGGCTTTCTAAGTGAGTGACATACACACACACACACACACACACACACACACACTCAGAAAGAGAGAGAGAGAGAGAGAGAGAAATGGGAATAGTGTGCATTGTGGGAATTGTGGTGTCCAATCTGTGATTAAGGCAATAACCTGCTGGGCTAAAGATGCCAGCGTTAAGTGTGTGTGTGTGTGTGTGTGTGTGTGCATGTCAGGTGTGTGTGTGTGTGTGTGTGAGTGTGTGGGACTTTCATTAAGAGAGCTGTGGACTGCATGGCTAAACAGCACATCTCTATAATCACTCTGACTATAGATAAAAACACAGTGGTGTGTAGCGTCTTCCCCAGGGGCACATGAAAGAACTTCTAGCACCAGCACTGTTTCCTCCTCAATGAGTCCCCATACACTCCTAACACACACACACACACACACACACACACAGAAAAGTATTCTGTTGCTCATACTCTTTCTACTCTTCCTCTTCTCCTTGTCTGTTTCCTCCTCTCTCCGTCCCACACCTACACACTCCCACGAGTGTGTGTATCAGAGGCTCATTAGTCCCACTGTACTTGGATTAACTACAGCAGTGACATTTGGTGGCTTGTAAGGAACAAGTCCATAAAAACAAGCAAACGAAAGTGTGTGTGTGTGTGTGTGTGTGTGTGTATGGGGGGGCGGGGGTGTCTCTAACGCCCCTCCTGCCTACGGGTTCTCCCACCTTTCATTCTGTCTCATTAAATATGTATATCTCATCTCCTTGTGCATCTCGGCTTGATTTGCATGTAGTAAATTCTTGCCACACAGTGACAGGCCTGAGGAATGTGTGTGAGGGATCTGCCCGCCTGCTAATGTGCACAAAACAGGACAACATGGGGAGGAGAAAAGCTCCAGATAAACACTCAAACTTCTAAAGCTTGTGTCCAGTGGGAGAAGGTAAAAGTCACAGCCCTGACCTTGAGTCCAAACTGTCCTTCCAGCCAGAGGAATAGAAAATAATTAATATCTAATGTAGAAGTTGTTTTATACAGTATTTTAAGAAAATTATAAATCATTGGTATGGAAAGTAAACTTTCTAATTCTGTGTTCAAGCTCAGTTTCTGTGTTCCAGTGCAAAGTGTTAAGACACACTACTCTACCTTGTGTTGGATTCATGCCTATGTTCCTGTTCTGCTGTAGATTTTTGCCTTTTTCTTCATCACTTGTACATATCTGGCCTTGGTTGCTGTTCTCAGCAAATGGTGATCGCTTTATCCTGGTCATAGTGAAACTGGAGCTTATTCCAGGAAGGCTGGGAATACAGTCTGAATCAGACCTCAGTCCTTCATAGAACTAGTTCAGAACTAGTTGAGTGTTAGGCAAAGTGCGGTGTAAAGAACTGCCTTACAGGATGCTGTTAAATTGCTGGCTAGGGTACTCAGGATGGGTGGGATTCAATAAAGGGTGCACGTAACCCCTGTAATTGAGCGTCTATAGCCTCTGATGCTTCATGGCAAAGAAGCACAAAGTGCCTGTCAGCCAGCTCCACTTGTCTGCCTTTGTTCACCAGACCCGAAGATCAATCACTTTGTATCAAGTTTAAAGGAAGTGTAGGGAGGTGAGTGCTAAGATGTGCACACACACACACACACACACACACATACACATACTGACCCAGTCACACATACAAATACACCAAGGTGACAAGCAGCTGGGGCGAAGCTCCGATCGATGGCAGACAAGGGAATCAGCAACAAGGAGAGGTAAAAAAAACAATCACATATCAGATTGAAACTGACTTCTCCTTGTATCTTTAGGGCCCGGCTACAATAGATTGGACAGGAAATCCAATGGCAAGCAGAGGATGAAAAAGGGAAAAAAATGGAAAGAGCAAAAAAAAAACAAAAAAAAAAACGTGATTGCTAATACGCTTCAGCCAGAGCCATTTTAATCTGTGACAGTGCAGGGATCTGGTGAAAACCATTATCACGTACTCACTGTCTACGATAAGAGGCCTCTAATCTGTTTGCTGGAGGTATTGAACAAATGCATTTGAGGAGCCAAGAGGCACAGAGGTGAGGGTGGGAGAGGGTGTGTGTGTGTTTGTGGTGGTCTGATGAGAATTAGAAGAAGAGTGTGTTGAAAATGTTATGCTTGGGCATTTCCTAGAGAGACAAAGTGAGGAGGAAACAAAAGACTTAGAAATGGAGAGCATTTTTTAAAATACCTTTATGAGTTAGAGCAGGGATCCACAACTTTTTGAAGAACACACACTGGGCAACATTGTTGATGGTGTGTAGTGGCAGAAGAGAGGGGAGACAGGGTTAGTGTGGGGATAAAGTGCATTCAAAGTAATCTTTAACAAAGTCTTTGTGTTCTGTCTTTCAGGCTATGTTTGGATTTCATTATGAGATTATTATATATAAGCTCATATAAGCTCAATTATTTCTAAGCAAATTCACTAATATCAAGCTTGAAATGGTAGATTTAATAGCCTTACATTTGTTTAAAAACATTCTAATGAGGCGAGATATACATAAGATACCTGTATTCCAGATCCTTTTACTTGCTAAGATGTCATTTTTTGCAGTGTCTGTCTTCACCCTCATTCCCGGATTGTTGCTGTACCAGTCCATGGCACAGTGTTTGTGGGCTCAAGGGAAGAAATGGAAGAGCACATCCATCTTAAACAAACCAGCAACATACAGAGAAATACCTACTAGTGATATAGTGTGGTGTTTAAACAGATCCTTGTTTCCCAAAAGCATCGCAGCATAAGGTTCTTTGGTAAATGGTAGAACAAGCATGACATGGAAGACTCTCTATATAGTTAAACTGATCTTTATTTTATAATGCTTTTGGGAATCTGTGCTTCACATCTCCAGTTTGTTTTGTCTTTCCGTGTGTGTGTGTGTGTGTGTGTGTGTGTGTTTGTGAGCCACTGAGAGCTGTAAAGGGTCTGGCTAGACTCTTCCTGCTTCTGGTTACCACAACCAGCTTTTGACCTTTGACCCTGAGCATGGGTCATGGGATCAAGCCATTACATCAAGATTTATCCTTATGTTCACTGCGCAGTCCATTTCACCCTGCACTCCCTGGTCAAACACCCCCTTCATGCCAACCCCACCATACTGACTCCACCCCCCCCTTTCCAATTGACCGTCCTATTTGTCGGTGGCAGAATTCTCGCAGCCCCTGGCTACTAGTTAACCTGCACTCAGAGACCCTTCTGTGAAATGCTAAGGATTGCGGAACTGTAAAAGAGGGCCAACGTGATGTGCAATATGTCAAACAGAAGGACATTTTCACTCTTTCTCTCGGTGCACTGCTGGTGCACAGCTGAGGCCCAAGGGCATCATCCACCTCTGCTTGCTAACCCTTGTATAAGTTTCCAATTCCAGCCAGCCGCAGGATTATGAAGCTTTTTTATTATTTATTTTATTTTATCGTCAAATTATTGCAATGCTGATAAGATGGAGATGATGAGGTCCTGGTGTGTTGGACCTTGACCTCTCTTCTGGTAATGGAGCTGTCTCTGTTACTCTGTCTGACACACAGAGGAAGACACGCACACACACACACACACACACACACACACACTGGCTTAGGTGTAATTGTTAATGGCATGCATCTACTAGGCAGAAATGCTAATTTCAACATTATAGGTAATCACATAAAGTATGAAAGAGATCTTGCTATTTTTCTCCGAGTCCAATTCTCATACACACACAACAGAGCACACACACCCCTAGGGTGAGTGCTAGTGCTCATAGAGATGGAGATTGGTTTATAGTTAAATGTCAGTGGGGGTGAAAGGATAGCCCAGGGCCAGTGTTCTCTCTGCTGCCTGTCACGCTCACTAGTGCACTGTCAATATGAGGCTGGGGTCAGTACGAGGGGCCCTAATAAGTCTTGTTTGTGTGTGTGTATGTGTGTGTGTGTGTGTAGTGATGAGCAAAGTAATGGAACCTCTAATCACCAGGGATGGGACCTCTTACTGTCCTACTTCACGACGTCTCCGTGTCATACTTCTCATCTTGCTATGCTTCTCATCTGTGCTATGCTTCCTTACTTATAGATAGATAGATATTTTATGTAACTATCAAAGTAAGATGTCATTGAGACAGCAAACTGACACCTGGATCATAACCCTTTTTTGTATATTTACTAACGTTTACTGCCCAGACTGGTTTGAGCTGACAGGAAGGCTATGGTAACTCAAATAACCACTCTTTACAACCGTGGTGAGTAGAAAAGCATCTCAGAACACAGAACATGCCAAACTTTGAGGCCAATGGGCTACAACAGCAGAAGCCAACATCAGGTTCAAGTCCTGTCAGCCGAGGACAAGAATCTGAGGCTACAGTGGACACAGGCTCAAAGAAGCTGGACGGTTGAAGTTTGGAAAAAGTGACAAGTGACCAAATGACACTCACTGGATGTTTTGTTTGTGGTGTACAAAAAAGATATCATATGAGGATTTTTTAATGTATAAAACTTGATTCCTCAGTTTTAAATATATATTCCTGAGTAGTAAGTATTAACTGAGTGAAAATACACATGCATTGATAAACTAAATTGGTCTTCTGTTGGTCAGAGGTGAGCCTGCAGCCATCTGGAGATCTATTTCAGCCTTCAGCTCTAACCAGCCCAAGCCATAGTTAAAGCAGGCACTGCCCATGGGTACAAATGGTTGGCATTCTGAAACTCTGCTCTAGTGTCTTCACGGATGAATCAGTGTGAACGCCATCATGACTTATTGTGCGTGAGTGATGCCTGTCCTCGGCCTCAAAGCTGTCAATCAGCCTGGGGTGAGTGTTTCACCGGCTGGTATTGCACGGCTGACTAATTTAGCTATCCTGACAGACCTGCCCGCTCCTCAAACAGTGTGTGGCATGTGCCATTAGTTTGACACTGACTAAGGGCTGGACTGCTGGACAGAGGAAAGGTCATTGTTTTTGTCAGCCAAAAGAATGCAGCTGATTTACACAGATGATTTACACTGACAAAACAGAGATTTTACTTGTTGTCCCCAAATTTCAGAATCTTCAAGTGATAGTGTCGGCATCACTGTTAAATCTCCTGCAAACGTTCACAGTGTATATTTGAACCTCATATTAAGTCTCTAATGAAAATAGCTTTATGTCAGCTCCACAACATTGTCTGGCTTTGACACTTATTTAGTTTGAAAGATACAGAAACACTGGTTCATGATTTCATAACCTCATGCTTAAATTACTGTAATTCTTTCTTCTTTGGCATTTCAGGTAAAATCCTAAAATCCTCAAAATGCAGCTGCTAGAGTCCTTACTCATAGTAATGCTTATTACACGTTACACACCACACCCCTGCTCTGACTCTCAGGGCTTGTCTACTATTGGTATGTAAGCCCAGACTGACATCAGTGTTTCTAGTAATATACTGTAAATTTTAAATAATTTATGCAGTAATCCACTGCATTTGTTCATTTGGCTGTTGCTTTTATCCAAAATGACTTACAGTTACTGGCTTACAGTTACTGGCTACAACTGAGCAGTTGAAGGTTAAGGGTCTTTCTCATAGACCCAACCGTGACAGCTTGGTGGTGCTGGGATTTCAACTCACAGCCATCTGATCTGATCCCTCAAATAGCTTCCACTGATTCCCTCAACTAGCTTGCACTGATTCAACCACCTCTACCATTGAATTAACTGATGAATTTCAGTGCTTTACTAAACTACTTCTACTGGCATATAAAGATACATCAAACAGAAATAAATACTAAAATAAAGGGCACTTATACAATCCACTCCTGCATAGAATGTTAGATATCCCAGTATCCTTTGTGTTTTCTGTGTTTTTTTTTTTAACTGTAAAGCAATGTGTGGCTGTAATTGGTCGATTGTTCATAGTACAATCCAGTAAAATAATAAAACAGTAATTTTGCTGTAAAATAAATAAACAATAAAGAATAAATAATAAATTGCATTAACTTTTTTACAATGTTCTTAGTCTTTATCATACTAGTGTTTTTGTACAATGTTAGAAAGGAGCTATATAAATGGAATGTATATGATAATAATAATAATAATAATAATAATAATAATAATAACACATTAAAGCTTTTGACCACAACAATAAACTGAAGCTAAACATCAGCAGGATAAGCCTACTATATAATAATAGTTACATGACTGAATTGCTTTACCATGAGTAATTTCAAATGGAAATGGCAAGGAGAAATGAGAGTGGGAGGTTATTATATATTGCTGAACTGGACTCTAGAACTATGACAGAGATCATGTGTCATGTTCATAGATGAGTCAACTCGCAGTCACTGTCCGTAATCAGTCTCTGTCGATGTTAAGAGTATGGAGTGGCTTGGGTGTCTATGAATCATCAACTGTCACGTCCTTCCTTCACACCATGCATACCAACATCCACAAGTGGCGAGAGCAGCAGGTTTATAAGCCCTCTTTGACACACACAAACGCACACATACACGCACACATGTATATGCAGACACACACTTTACAGGCTCAGTGCTCCAACTATCGCCACATGGCAGTGAACTTTGGGGGAGATAAATGAATATCCCCGTACACATAAACAACATCACATAGGGCCCTTCTCGACTCTTCCCCACTAATTCCTATTCATTTAAACGCCACATGGGCAGGCCACGCAGCCAGAGACACATTCATTATTTAGCTGCTTTTGTTTATGAATAGCTTACTGGTGCAGGCCTGAGCCTGCATGCAACGGGCCTCGTAAATCACAGGCATCGAGTCGTTTTTTTTAGTGGGCCCACTCAGTCTGTGTGTGTGTGTGTGTGTGTGCACGTGTGCATGTTCAGCTTGAGGATGGCTTGTCGTCAATTTACCTTTGTGCTCCTCTTCCTTCTGTTTAATTAGTAATGAGGACAAATATTTGTTTGTTCCAGGGGCGAGAGAGAGAGAGAGCTAGGGAGTGAGATAGAGTAAAGGAGATTGAGGGGAGAGAAAGATGCTTGATCCCCCTCTGGACAAAATTAAAGTCAGTGCTCTCTGTCAGCCTGGGCTGTTTCCAAACAAGCCTCCCTCTGCAGGGTTAGAGAGAAGATGGGGAGGGGTGGGAGGCTCGGTGGAGTGATGGAACAGCCTGAGGTTTGAGGGTAAACACGAACAAGCATCAACAAAAGCACCAGTAGCCAGCCACCACAACCACCACCACCGGCGGCAGCTCAGCCTGTCTTTATTTATCACTGGAAGATTTACCCAAGTCGTTTTTTTTTTTTTTTTTCGAACCGGAGTGAAAGTACACAGAACAAGCCCAGGCTGTTTAACATAGTCTTGCCTATAAATAATCTTGCCCTGCGTCATTTGTCAACGTGACACTTGTGCCCTTATTGAGTTCCACTTGGGGGGATCCAGCCAGCTTCTTTTCCCCTGCTCACTCACTGAAGCGTCTCAGACCTGAACAGAGTAGTGGCAGAACGGCACTGGCATACCGCTCAGTCCATGCTCGTACACAGAGATTACTGAAATGGACTTCGGGAAAATGTCCTCTTCTGTGTGTTATACTGAAATTAATAACTCCTGCTTTGATGCTTTGGCCCAGTCTTCAAAGCAGATTTGCTTACAGGTGGCCTGATGCTTGTGATTAGAAGTCTTCTGTAAGTGAAGTGGTAAAAGCTCATCCTGGGATTAAAGTGACTGAGCTCAAGGACTCTGTGGTACAGAAGTTGAAGTAACCCTTTGATATTGATCAGTAGGACTTTATGTTCCTATTGAAATTCCAGTGTTGCCAATTAGAGAAACCAGATGAGCATGGAAGTGTTACTGTATGTCCAGCCGCTTCAGAACAGATCTCGCAGACCACGATGCTGTCCATGGTGCTGAAATGAGCAGGCTCACTATTCACAGTAACTTTCATGAACTTTACTTTATTAACTCAAATCAAACTGATATATGAAAGCACCAAAGACAATGCATTTAGAGTGATATAAAGATGTACAGGCTAGAGTAATTCCTACATTTGAACTCACTTTCAGGTCCAGAGATTTGAGGTTCGCTCCATTCTGAAGGCAGATGTTTTGGTAGTCAAAGGCCTCAATGAGCAGCATTTTAGCTGAAAATGCTTCATATCAACATATGCATCACTTCTATAAAATGCTTCATATGAACATATACCATCATTTTTAGTAGATTAAAAACACAGCTAGAGTAGGTTTGCTGAAAAACAGCTGGCTTGCAAACTATGGTTATAAGCTATAAGCTGTTTGGCCCATTATGTTCAGAGGTTAAATGAAGACTTAGGAATTGGAGGGCCCTACTTTCACGGGTGCCAGTCTCTGTTGATCTCCCATCAGTTTAATTTCTGGTTATGTGAGCTACTTACTTTAAACTACATCTGAGTATATAAACACAAATAATGGTAATTGTTAAACAACATGGCTAATAAATGCTATGTTTGAAACAAGCTCTTTCACTTTTTCACTTTTTAAACATACTCCACTGTTGGAGCAAGAGTTTGGCTTGCAATGTTTATCAAAATTTTCCAAGAATCTTACTTACTGGCTTTCCCAATGGACAAGCTTTATCTCAGGAGCAAGTAAGCGCTTACCAGAAATGCTGCCTAGCTATCAAGCATCCATCAACACACTGTTAAATGTCTCATTGCCTCATTGTCTCATTGCACAATGCCTCAGTTTGCCTGTTATCTGTATAGTGTAATCTACTTCAACTTTCCAGCCAAATACATATTGCACTACCAGAGGATAACAGGGCCTTTTCTAAAGAACCACTTAAATAATGCTTACCCAGCATGCCTTGCTGCTGCATGTTTTCTTCCAACTTTAATCATGCCTTGCTGTGTGTAAGATTATGCATAACCTGCATGGCATGATGCACAACCCCACGCCTAAGCACCTGACATGGAGCGGAATATGAAAACAACAACTTACACCTAGCTCTTATTCCCTTCAATTTGTCTTGCTTAAAAAACAAACAGGCCGTGAGTGGATGAATAAATAAAGGCATGCAGAATGGATGGTGCGGAGCAGGGGATGACATTGCAGAGGTGCATGGGGACCTTTGGGAGCACAGGCCTGTGGAGGAGGCCTCTCACCCAGGCACAGCTCTGGCTCCGGGCGCAGCGTTCATCATTGTGTCCGACCCTGAAAGGGGACCATCCATCAGGCCACATGCATCAGTGATCATTGATGTAGAGAAGAGTCACTAGTCTGCAGGATGGGTGGGGTGCTGGTATTTGGGGGATATTATGGCGCACATATTTTTTACCACCCAGTGGGGTCCAAACCCTTTTTTGGGACTTTAATCTGGGAAGTTGGTGCAATTTGGGCCAATCCAGTGGAGGTCAACAGTAAGAATGCAACTCCCTTGTTAATGATAGTTGATTTTGTAGCAATTTTCAAGTCAAGTTTACGGTCTTCTAGATGTAGATTTAACCTACTCATACTGTACCAATATTGACCATCAGTCAGTAAAATAAAGCAGAGGATAAAGATGATGTATGTGAGTTTGCTGCCAGGTTTCAGACAAGTAGTCTCTTCTAATGTATCTATGTGCCTACTATTACGAATCTTATTGTGAATGCGAATTTGCATCACAAGAAAGAAGCTTTATTGAGGTATAAATTTTACTACTGGATCGGTCACAGATTACAATTTTTACTTAGAAATACGAGCCGCTGTCACACAAGAACCGTATTTGCCAGAGTAAGAGGTGAATCATTTCAGCGAATGATAAAACATTTAGAAAAGATGCAGTGGATGAATAGGAGGGAGATTTACAACAGATAGTCTACATTTACTTCATATAATTCCTCTGTTATTGAGGGCTCTCATTTATCCTTCCAGCTCGAGGCAAACACATCACTGTGAATAAACGCACAATGCCACATAATCAGTAGCTCTGAATGAGGAGACAGAGAGCAGAGGTTTATTATGAGAACCAATTCATCTGTGCATCCACATACTCCATTTATCTGCCCTCTCTCTCTGTCTTTAAACCATCTCCTTCTCTTTTTGCTTGAGTTAGGATGCCTTCCCTGTCATAATGCTCACATGTAAAAATGAGCCGCTGACTCAGGAGCTACTGGCGGTCGATTCCCGATCAATAGCCGCTGTGCAAATGAGAGGTGGCACTGTAAAGCGTGCAGGATATGAGTAACTTCTGACCTGGGAATGCAAGCTGGTGTTCAAAGAGCAGTAGAGCAAGGATCGCCAGTCCCAGCAGCTTAAAATGCACACGCACTTCCCTGATGACCATTGATCAGTGGCTCCTTCACCAGACTACAGTGCAGGGACCCAAGAGAGCCTTCTTTATGCTGGATTAAAGAGTGGTGGACAGCACTTGGTCGCCCAGAGCCAGCCCAATAAAAAGCACATGCTTTATGACAGGCCGAGCATGCTACTGGCTCAATTTAACCGCTCGATAGCTCATCTCACACAAATTGCACTGTGTTGACGAGCCGAGGGGGGCCATCATTGGCTCTGGACACAAATATTACTATTAAAAAAGTGTTAGAAGAGGAGAGAATGACTTCTACTTCTTGTGATTTTAAAACTGTATACGAATGCACATGCACATTGGCAAGAAAATTCTGTAAATTCACAGGCCAAACATTTGTTTAAAATAATAATTAAAAAAACCTTAATAAAATGTTTCAAAAAATGGTCAAATTTATGTTAGTGAAACAGGGAGCACATGCAACACTCCACGCAGACAGGAACTTCAGGATTGAGCTCAAGATTGAACCCAGGACCCTATAGCTGTAAGGCAGCGATGTTACCTGATGCACCACCCTGTAACAGTATTTCTTGTTATTTGAAAAAAAAGACAGTGTTAAACAACAGAGTATGTACAACGTTTATTTACCAAAACAGTCTAATGTAAATTAGTTTAAATGGTAACCTTAGGTTGTTAAGAATGATCCTAAATCCCTTGAAAATCATGTACATTACAGTAAACTGATGAACATTACCTAATAATCAATCAGTCAATCAGTCAAACAAATGAACAAATAAATAATACAATAAAAATAAATAAAAAAAAAAAAAAAAACAAATGAGGATGGTCTTATGACGTTGGATGCTTTGATGCCTGAAGCATTCATAGACAACATCACACATATGTTGATATATTTTGGACTAGTCAAAAGAATCGCTGTTCTCTGATATTAATTTCTTTGGATTTATTTTTTCTTTTCTCTGCTTATGATTATTAGTTCACTAGCTAACACTGTCTAAAGTAACTAGCTATAATGAAATTATTTTTGGGGATTAAGCGCTAGCTTGTAGTAGAGACACACATAATTAAACACATCAGGAAAAAAGAATGCATGTGCAGACTTAGTAAGAGAAAAAAAAATCAGTCCTTCCACAGGACCATGCCCTCATGTGTACTCACAGTATATGGTCGCATTTGATGGAGTCAGTGTCAACAAATTGTCAACAAAGTGCCCTAATCTGCATATTTACCTTGTACAACTGTCAGAACTGCCTCCATCTGAGCTCAATGTTCCATGGGAGTTCACTTTCTCACATTTATGCAGGTAATAAATGATTTAGTTTATTTGTCTCCTTGTGGACAGATAATCCATAATCCAAGGCAGCGTAGTTTTCACAGTTCAACAAATCAACTGATTATGTATAACAATGTCCTGGTGTATTATTTGTATTAGAGTTTGCTTAGTCCTTATCAGTAAATTTAAAATTTATAAATATATACGTTTATATACCTATCTATCTATCTATGATGATATAATAAGCACATACTCACCGAAATCTGGAAAAAGACCAGGTGATTATTTTTTTCTAATCTTCAACTGTCCAGTTTGGGTGAGTCTGTGCCCATGATAGCCTCAGATTCCTGTTCTTGGCTGACAGGAGTGGAGCCCAATGTGGTCTTCTGCTTTTGTAGGCCATCCACCTCAAGGTTCATTGTTTTGTGCATGCTGAGATGCTTTTCTGCTCACCACAATTGTAAAGAGTGATTATATGAGTTACTATATCCTTCCTGGCAGCTCAAACCAATCTGGCCATTTTCCTCTGACTTCTCTTATCAACAAGGCATTTCCATCCTCAGAACCGTAGCTCACTCAATGTTTTCACCATTCTATATAAACTCTAGAGATTGTGGTGTGTGAAATTACCAGGAGATCAACAGTTTATGAAATACTCAAACCAGGCCTTCTGGTACCAACATCCATACTACTGTGATGTGAACATTAACGGAATCTCTTGACCTCTATTGGCATGATTTTTTTTGCATTGCACTGCTGCCACATGATTGGCTGGTTAGATAACTATACGAATGTGCAGTTTTACAGGTGTTCCTAATAAAGTGGACAGTGCGTGTATACTGTATATACGTAACTGTTTTCTTACACTGAACAAAAAGTGATTTTTGCTTTCATCGTCCTAATTTGGATTTGAAAAATTTCAGCAGATGCATTTTCCTCCCTGACAAGGCGAGAAAAACATGAACAAGAAGCAGTCTGCTGTGAAGTCACTTGTTTTCTTACCTGCTATCCTTATCCTTACTGTTTTCTCCAACATATCTGTTGTGTTTCTTTAGGTCATTAAATACTCCATGCACTTGTATCCACTGTCTCTTATGGTTTCATTTATTAACTGTTGAAAATACCATTGTCTGGGTTGTTTTCTTCTTAAGATGTCTGAAAAACACCTTTATTATTATTTTTTTTATTAAATAATTTTTTATATTATTAAAATTTAATTATTATTATTTTTTTAAATAAATGATTTATGTTGTAGGTTTAGTTTAAGGATGTGGGATATTTTAGGGATCCATACAACTAGTGCTAGCTCTCTAAAACAAATAAGGCGTATTTATGGGTGACCCATTTGATTGCATATTGAAGCTAAATAAATCATTTTGAAAAATCATGTCTGAAAAAAAAAAAATTAATTACTGTAAAATAATAATCAATTTTTACAGAAGGTTAATTACCATAATATTTTACAGGTTATCTCTATCAATTTCTCAATTGTAAATTACAATTGTAAGGTTTTTTTTCTGACACCCCTACTGCCAGGCTTTTGACTATTTTCATGTGACAGTACATGCTATAAGCACATGTAAACAGAAGTGAAGAGGCATGATCAGAAAGTGCAAAGTAATGTTTTACCAGCAGGCTGGCAGCCTGCACCTGAGTGGATGGCTTCATTTGAGCAGAGTTGACAGGCGGCAAAGGCATCACGCAGCCCTTTTCACTGCTCAGGCTGTAATTAAACATTACAATGAGCAGGGGCCCACGAGACAGCCCAGCTAATTAACAGCTGAATGAGATCCTCTCCTTGCCTCCTCTCTCTGTTCCTCCGGAGGCATTTACTAAAGAGAACATGACATAGAGCTTTCAGACTTTGGCTTGTTTATGTTGGATTAGCTAAAAGGTGGACAAAAACCCCATAGGGAACAGTATGAAAAAAGTCTGTAATACAGCTTCAGGTGGCCTCGTACATGCTGAGTTCAGCATTGCAGTTTTGCATCAACACACTAGCCTCAAGCTACATTTTGGCATGGTCTGCAGCGCTTTGGCCAGGAGAGGACACGAAGGCCTTTGGCACCATAATTAGACTGGTGGTGGTGTTGTGCCCTGGCTTGATGGCTTGGCCGTCAAAAAACAACATGCTCCAATTAACATCCCCTTAATGCGGCCACCGTGGACCCCCTGTGCCCTCCTGGCCCTTTAGAAGTGCAGAATCAAAGAGCCAGGAAGCGCGCGCTCCAAGGACATAATTGGGCTGCCCTATGACCTCCGTACCTTAAATCAACCAGTTTGACTGCTCCCAAACACTCCCCTGTGCTAACTAGCGCTTACCACCAGCACTCATTAGTCGAAAATACCCTCAGCTTGTGAAAAAAAACGCAGACAAACACAGATACAGACACTAAAAAAGCCAGGCTCCATCATCATATTTTTCTATCATTCAGTCAAATTAAAAGGGTCCACATTGCAGATCTAGGCTAAATAAGCATAGCATTTACATTTTTAAAGTTTATCGCGACAATTGCTGTATTAAATCCGCTCCAATTAATCAACATTAAAAACAAACCTGAACCAAGGAAAGTCTGGTGGACTGTATGGAGACAATGTGGAATCAGGCATGAACAAGCGACTGCTCATTAAATCGATGCGACCCGGAACGATGGGATGTCCTCTGTTTAGCCGCCGTACTGCTGAATGGTGCTGATAAGGAATGTGGCCACATCATTAAAACCTATGCAGTTGCAGGGAGTTTATTGAGGTGCCCTTATTTACATCTGCACAAACTCTGTAAAACTGTGCTTTTGATTGCCGTAACGACTCATCACATGCATATGGAGGAGTGGAGCACGACTGTGCAGCCAGACATAACTACAGTCCTTATTTCAACCATGAGGAGAACAAGCTTCATTTATTTTTCTGACTATGCATAGCAATGGCGCTTCATTTTATGGCAATGACTATCATAAAAAGGGCTGTTGGCTGCTCCTGAGGGAGGTTATTTACTCCACACGCAATCATCATTATATGTTGGGAGTGAAGAAATACATATTTCTGTCATTTCCATAAAGTATGACTATAGCATCTGCACCATGAAACATTGGAGGAAAAATAAGGGTAATAAAATAAAAGCCTGTAGGTTGCTTGCTGTATGCAGCTGTATGCTAACTGGTTGACAGAAACAGTACCAGTTCATTCTACAAAGGTTATTAGACGGCAGAATTGTGTAACACTACAATAAGATGTATTTTATCTCATTCTGCATTCGTCTAGTCACCAAAGCACAAAAGTAAGAGGACATACAAGATTGTGGACACCCAGAAAGGAGGTGCATGTAGGCCTACATTTTTCCTTTTTATGAGAGTTCACTTGTAATACAGCACTCCATGGGAAGGAGGGCTGTTTATGGTGACATTCACTTCTCCTGTCTGGGTGTTTTCTTTAAATCATACAGAGTAAGCAGTGCCATGGGCGCACTAAAGGAGGGGACACATGGACAGCATAGAGGGTTTTATGCCCAGCATGGTGGAACCAGCACTTGGCAGAATTAGCAGAAATAAATGATCCCAAGGCCAACAAAGTTATGCGAAGTGTAATCGAGCCACAGCGGCAGGGGGGAAGCAGAGAAGGCCATGCTAAAGTGCTCTATCAAACAGCCGTGGCAGGTGCTCCAGTGCAGCAGGCATTCTAATGACGAGAGGCCCTGCTTTAGCCGTCCACTTCTTCTTCTGTGAAGTAGTTCTCCATGGCTCCACTGACTTAACCAGCCAATGCACTCTTGGGAAATTATCCTAAATGGGCATGCTGTCTCTCAGCGTGAAGTATACATGGATGTTAATCCACAGGCAGAGGATACACTCCTGCCTCTGGGTGCACAGGCAGGATCGCCAGGGTCAGAAGTGAACGGTGGAAGCCGTGGCCTCTGATTACGCAGCCCGAAATAGTGGACCCTGTACTACTTGCCATTTATAGCTAAAATTACCTAGAACACCATCACTTGAAAGAAGAGATTCAATCAAATCTTCATTTATTAGCTTGTGCATTTTGCTAGTCCTTGTGTGGAGATGAATAAACCTTCGGAGAGTGAGATACCATGAAACTGAGTAAAGTTTATCTGAATGATGATGACCGTAAGGGTGTTTTCACACTTGGCCCAAGTACTTGAGTCTGCACTCAGGACAGATTCTGGATTTGTTTGGAGGTGGGGCTCATAATTGTAGGTTTGCTGTCACATAGAAGAATTCCTTCTTTCGCAATTCAATATGTCACTTTTGTGCATACAGTTTTGAAAAATACTATGCACTAGTTTAATCTGTTTTTTTTTTAACTATTTTTCTTTGATACCAACACTCAAGCAGCAAAGAACAGCCCTGCATGCATAGCATGTGAGGAATACCTGCAAAAGAGGAGCCATTCTCATGTAAGTAGATTTTTAGCCATGCAGGTCAACACAACATGTGCGTTTTTTGTTGTGCTCTTAGTGCAATTG
Source organism: Pangasianodon hypophthalmus (assembly GCF_027358585.1). Lineage (NCBI taxonomy): Eukaryota > Metazoa > Chordata > Actinopteri > Siluriformes > Pangasiidae > Pangasianodon > Pangasianodon hypophthalmus. Next base: position 24,897,237 of record NC_069713.1, read on the forward strand.
CTCGTACCACAAAGGTTAACTGATTATTCCAGTCCTAGGCATTCTTCATAAGGCATCTCTTCCTCTGATCATAACAACCCTTAAAATGAAAAAAAAGGCAACTAAGAAGTCAAACCATGATAAAGAATTTTTCCCATTTAAGAGAAACAGGGAGTTAGCTTCACCTGATACCAAAGTGCAAGTTCCTTCACATCCTCATTCAAGCTGCCTTTTCCACACTCTTTCCTTCACTTAGATCCTCATCTGCAGGTCTCAAGTGTGATGCATGATCTGTGAAAGAGCAGCTCTGTAAAAGGCAGTTCATCTGCTACATTCAGCTCATTAATGCAGCCATCATGCTCATTTTTGCCTCAGAACCAACTTAGCAGTTGTGTTTAATTTGCCTTTTCCATTATTGTTTTCATTATTTCTGTTAACTTCTGCGGGCGACTTTTGTTTTAACCTTGAACTGGCCACCTCGATGTTAATGACTTGAATAAAGAGAGATTGGGGTGCGCATGCGACATGCCATCTCTACAAATTAACAGTCAGAGAGAGAAAGAGATGGGGAGGGAGAGGGGAAAAAGCTTTAGATGGGGGTTCAATTGCCTTTATCTGCTTCGGTCCGCTTTTATTCTTATGCCGAAGCACAAATGATTCTGAGGAGCGTCACCTCTTCAGCTGTGTTTTTGAGATTTCCATGACTTTTTTACATAAACAGATCCACACCAAATAAATAAAATTGCACTGACATTATGCACACACAAAGAACACGTCATAGCCAACACACACACACGCACAGCTTGGTGACTACTGCCAGCATAATGTATACTCTTATTCACACTCACAGCTGGAACAATAACAGCAGAATTTTACCATCAAAGGCTTTGTGTCATTTCCAGGGTGTAAAATAATGCACTACGAACATGTACTCTTGTTACAACACTTGAGTACATGATTCACTGTAACGGTGCATGTATGAATTAACATGAGCTAGCTAGATAGCTAATGAACCTAGCAAGCTTGGTCAGTGCTTGGTATGTCACAACCCCAAGAGTTACCTAACGGCAATAGGTCTGAAGCATTAAAGTGACATGTTAATGGGCCATTTGAAGAATCGAGACGTGCTATTCTATGGACTTGTGTTAGTCTTTGCATAGTGATTATGGTCACAGTGGTGCAAATGAACTTCTGATGTACAGACATTATGCACTCCATAATCCCACTTTCCCTCTCTCAGTCTTCGCAATATACACTATCTTACAACAGAAATGGTGCTATACATCATAGACACACTGTCTGCACTTACACTTTGCCTTTGTTTGTGGAATTTTTTTAGATTTAATTCTGACTATTTTTCTATAAAACAAAACTAAAAATACAGTTGAGTGTTTTAAACCTACCCCAGTTTGGTGTAAAAACTTTGCTCCTGGCAGCCCTGTCATTAACTCTCCTGTCTGCTGCTCCTCCTCCAATGAAAATGATCATATAGCGAGCATGGGGCAGAGTTATTCCTGCCCCAATGGGCCTCTATTAGTGCCTGTTGTGGTTTCCATTTTTGACCACCAGTTAATGCAATAATAACTCTATCGAAGAGTAGGAAAATCGTTGGTCACTCAAAAGAGGTAATTAGTGTTTCAGTGGAATTTAAAATATATGGAGGAGTGAATGAGGACTTTATGAAGATTAATATTTGTTATGTTGAAAATGAGACATCACAAGTCAAACAGAATTAGTCATTCTGTGTATGTGTGTGTGTGTGTGTGTGCACATTCTGTCTGTGAAGTGCAGTGACACAGTCGAGGCTGGTTAATTAGAATTGTGTCAGTGAGTAAATGTTCTGTGACCTGGACCTGTGCAAGTGCCATCTCCAGCGCCATGGACGACCCTTTCAACTGCTTCACCAGAGACCCTGGATAGGCCTGTCAACCAGTCTGCAAGTCTGTGCGTGTGTTTGTGTGTGTGGGTGTGAGAGATAGAGAGAGAGAGAGAGCGAGAGAGAGAGAGAGAGAGAGAGAGACAGAGAGAGACAGAGGGGTGTAGGTGGATGTCAGACAGGAGAAAGAGAAATTAGCATGAGAGGTAAAAAGGACCCTTGTCCATGTTTGTCCTGGAGGGTCCTCTAGCCATACTCCAGGGGACAGGAACACCTCTGTGCTTCATGAGCTATGGTAATGGGGCCTCGATGAACCCTTCAAGGGCCTGGAAAGGCCTCTTACACAGCAGGATGCTTGCAGTGGAGAGAGTTAGAGAGAAGGTTCACTCCTGTGGGCACAGTTAGGCAAAGATGTCATACCTGGAGCTTTGCTCTTATCTGCCACCAGTCATTAATCTCATCACTACTTTTCCTGTTCTCTCTAATTCTCTTTAGAGTTTTAACGCTTCAGAATAAGATGTTTGTACATCTGTAAATACAATGTCTTTGTGCAGTTTATTATAGCATGACCACTGTAAATTAAAGCAACTGATACACTAACTCTAACTGGCAAATAACAATAATATAATATAATATAATAATAATAATAATAATAATTTCTGTTTATAAATTATTTATGAATAATCATTACAATGTTAAATTACATGTAATTGTTCTGACTCTTGAGTAAATTCATTTTCATTCTATTTTTTTATTTTTAATATTATTATTATGAAAACACGGTTATACCATGACATCCTTATGTTACTCTTTCTCTACACAGTTATGTACATTTTCTCTAAAGCGTTTAATTTAACTATTTACATATATGAATTTTATGAATATCTCTGGCAATGCTAAAGGCAGTCTTAATGTCAGCTGACTTAAATTGGAAAAGGCTTTATACATGTTTACGTAGGTCTAAAGTGCCTATGCAGGTGTCATGTAATCTAATGAACACTACCCTTAAATAAGGTGTTACCATAAAAATAAGGCTTATATACGAGCTACATAGTACAATTAGGAGGCTCTGACTCACCCGACATTCCACTCTTAGACAAAATTGTTCTTTAAAATAGTTCTTTGAGCTTTCTTCAGATTGTTAAGTGTTGTACTTGGAACCTTCTCTGATAAGGAAACACTGTTGTACATACAGTGTTTTACATATAACCTTTAAGGGCTCCCCAGAGGGACAAACCAGATAACTCTCTAGGGTCCTAGATTTAGTCCCATTACTTAAAGGAAGGGAACATATAATTAAGTATCAGTGCCTTTGCAATTTTAAGTTGACTATAAAGTATAAAGTATGCAGTAATATGTATGGGAGCCTGTCTGGCCTCCACTTAAACTAGACCGTTCTGAAGTGATGCTTCTTGAAAGATATATTCACTATCATGTACAGAAAAACTTTGCTGTGATATTTCTCATTGTGACTCACATTTTCTTAATGAGCTTTAACTACTATGATTTTGATTATATATAGACCATTCTTGAGAAAAATTCATTCTGTATATTAGCATTATTTGAGTAACTGTGCAATTGGTCTGTGCAATAGAACGTGTGTAAGCCTAAAAAAAGCACATGTCTAATAGGGGACAGGTCTAATAGGAGTGTTATCAAGGCAGAATGTGTGCAACCGTCGTAGATATTTCAGACTCTTTCTAGTCTGTCCTCTCAAAAATGCTGCCCCCCACACCCCACCCTCTAACATACATCTCCCTCTCTCTCTGTTCCTCCTCTTCTCTGTCTGGTGACACCACCTCACCAACTAATTAGAATTCTGTCACTAAGTAAATGCATTGTGACCACTGGGTGACAGCTGTGCCTCCCTGCTATTTGGTTTGGGGAGTGAGAAGAGAGAGAGAGAGAGAGAGAGAGAGAGAGAGAGACAATCAGGAGTGTGGCAGCATGGCGATGGCGGTGGCAGTCTCCCTTTTAACAGGAGTGGTGCTGGTCTTTGCCACTGACCTGACAGTCATTTAAATTACAGCGGAGGAAAGGGGAGGCCAGCCAAACACTGTGGAATAATGCACTGTCTGACGGACTGACTGAGTCCTGTTTGCCCTGACAACGGCCTGCACTCTCTTCCTTTTCAATTAAGAGCGAGAAAGAGAGAGAGAGAGTGGGAGAGAGAGGAGGGACAAGCATCCCGCATCTCCCCACCCCACCTCCCATCTCTGGCTCAACCTTCACTCATGCCGACATCGTCGCGCCATCTCCTCCCTGACTCCTGTCCTACTCCTGCATCTTTTACCATTCCCTTGTCTCTCCAGCCATGCCAAGGCTCGCTCACTCTCTCTCTCTCTCTCTCTTTCTCTCTATCTCTCTCTTTTACTTGTAACAGCACGCTGCCGATCCACTCATACACAAATGAGCGTCTGGGTGACGGCTGTAATATCCAGCAGCTCGCAGACAGGCTATAGCTTATTAGCTTACACTAGGAAGCCACGACTGTGCTCTTCTCTTATTGCCTGTAGCCCCAAAAATAGCACGCTGATATCTTCTGCCTTGACCTTTACTTACTTTACTTTGTTTGCTTATATGATGTGAATACTACTTAACATGTTGTCATTGTCCACCATTCATAATGTGCAAATAAAGGATCCTTGATTTCTTGTATGACTCCTTTTCCGAGTTGACACTATATAAGACATACGGCAGTAAACAGAGAGTAATTAGCTGTCAAGTCCCTCACAGTGCTTGTAGTGGGAAAAAAGTGTGAACTCTTCCTTTATTCACGTGGATGGCAGTTAGTGTATGGAGTGTAAGTCTCAGTGCTCTTCACTCAGTGACTCTTACTGGCACTTCAGGCCTTGGCCTTTATTTGGTGCTGTCTGGGTGTGGAGCATGCCCTGCTGGCTGGCAGGCAGGCAGGGTGCCATTGCGCCAGCAAGCGCCAGCGTGTGGCATGGCTGCCAACCTGTGACATGACAGTGGATTATGCCTGTTCCACTCCGCCATGCAGATGTCCCCTCTAAAGCCCATCATTAGAATGGAGGGCCTCGCTCCAGAGAGACAGGAGAGTGGATCTGCAAGACTGAGACACACTCAAGAAAGAGAGGTAGAGACAGAGAGAGAGGGAGAAAGAGAGAGAGAGAGAGAGCTCAGCCAATAGCCTGTATCTTTCCCTTGGGAGACAACAAGTGCCAATCAGCATAGCTGAAGGGAGAGAATGATGAAATAACTGTCCTGCCAAGTACTACATTGGACCTTTCCTCTGTGTGCAACATATTCAGTACCTCAGGCTTTCACTGCTTGCAATACTGAGCCTGATGTGCATCACTGAGGCTACAGTGACCCGCAGTGTGGTCATATATTTTTTTCAGTGAGTGTCTGAGAGAGAGAGAGAGAGAGAGATAAATAAGTATGATAAGTACAGAGTGACATACGGTAGGGCTTTTGCCTCTGAAATATGCATGGCTTTTTCAGGGGAGAAGAGAGTTCATTTAGCCCCTTCGGTATGCTGGGGGTAATTAAAAGAAATGATCAATAGTCTGAATCCCTCTTACCTTCAGTGTCTGATAACAGCTCATAACACACACACACACAAAGCACGGCAGGAGAAGGTAGAACGGAGGAGAGAGACCTGTTTGAAATATGCCGACATTTCTCTGTGAAATAAGCAGCAAGGTTAAGTCTTTATTCCATTATATTTATTCTGATAATATATATATATATATATATATATATATATATATATATATATATATATATATATATAAACTGATAATGTTAATTCTTAGGATTGTAGTAATTTTAATTATAGTAAACTGTTCACTCCATGAGAAGTACATTTAATTAATATTAAATATAACTAATTTTATATCAATTCTAACAAAAGCTTAGTCCTTAACTACCTTTTATTGTTTTATAGTTTAATTATTTTACCTTGTATCTCCAAGTGAGGAAAAAAAACGTATGTTTTGATTAAATCAGTATAAATCATAGATGCACAATATTTATTACAGTATCATTTGAAAGAAAATTTTAAAGCCCAAAACCTCATTCTTTCCATTCATTGCTTGATGAGACATAATCTTGAAAGGCAGGTACAATGTTCATTTTAATGTCTTACAATACTGTATATCTCCCTTTTATAGATATTAGGTATCAATTTAAATCGCATGATCTAGTTGGAAAACCTTGCACGAGTTGTAGTGAAAAAACGATCTCTAGTTCTCTGGAGCCAGAAAGAAAGATTTAGGCTTTCCTAAAAGCTGAACTCCATCATAAATATTCTAAAAGAATCCATAGTTCGGGAATAGCCAACTAATTAGAGTTGGCTTTAAATAATTTAGCTCCTTAACTTGCATTGATTTGTCAGTTCTGTGATAGGAGTAGAGCAGTAAAATTGACTACCCTCAAACATATACGCTTGTATGTGGTTTTATGGGGTCTGATTTCTCTTCTGCCCTTCTCCCACACTCCTGCTGATAACCTTGGCTCTCCCATTGCCATTTCTATTCATTTCTATTCATGCTCATTTCTAAAAATGCCTTCATTTGAATTCAGCGCCTCTGTTTTCAGAGAGAATATTGATAACTGTTATGCATGAAGCATTCAGTACAAAGATTGCTGCTTATCACATGTCACTGATGCACCAAAATATATGTCATTATATTATGCAATACTACGCTAATACATGGAATATGTTACAGCTGTGTTTGAGAACTATTTCATCATTCCCTTTGCCACACTGCTGACATCCTCGATCATGACAATGCAACAATAATTCTGCCCAGTATGAGCAATTGACTGCTTGATTGGATATTAGTTATAAGGAAATTGTTTAATTGAATAATTGTTGCTGGATTATTCTCAAATGGCCAATCAGCCATCTGATCAAGGTTTAGGTGGTTAGTAAAGAAAAGGCCAAACCAGTGTCATGAAGCACAGAATGTAGATATTTGTAGGATTGCAGTGAATTCAGTTATAGCTCCGTGCACCTGCTGCATTTCTGTATGATACATTAAATTTTCCACCATATCAGACTCTTCTCGGGACTGATAAAATATCTCTATTAATCTCATCCTGGTTGTTATAACTAGAAATCTATCAGAGCAGCTTACACAATGAGAAGCTCATTGAGCAATAATAGATAAAACATTAATTTAAGGATTAGTAATAACCTATTTATAAGCAAGTAATTAATAGTTTTCTTAGTTAAGGAACAGTTGTAAATCTTTCTTAATATACAAATAAACAGTAATTAATTCAGTAATATTAATGTATTACTAAAGAAATATTTGATAGGTCAAAAAGGTTTCTCGATTCCAGTCCTAGGAATTCTTAGGCTAGCAAAGTCTCAGGTTTTTCTGCTCTGAACACACCCTGAACCATCTCATGGAGGGCTCGGCACATTTTTATCAAGATGCTGTGGAGAGCAGTGGGTCCTTAGGACTGAGCTTGAGGACCATTTTTTTTAAAATATAATGACAAAAAAGATTAATTAATTAAAAAATAAAATGATCATTAAATAAGGTAAGTTTTATTAAGTCATTATTATTAATTCAATTAAAATTGGATTATAAAATGTTTCATCTATTACCTAAATATTAACACATTAAATTTATACTTTATTACTCCTTAATTGATCATGAATTAATCATCACTAGTTAATTACTATTACTAATTACTAATCGTTAACCATGTATTACTTGCTCGTAAATTGTTTATTACCGTGTTAAACAATAATAGGTCAGCAAGAAAATTAAAACGCAACATAAGTCAGTGCTCAGTGCTGTCTTTTGTGAAGCCCAGCCTAAAGGTCCATCACAAAAGGAAAATGACACAACTAAACTCCTCTGACAGAGACTCGAGCATGTGTGGCCACTTCAGCTGACCAGCTCGATGGAGCAGAGATGAGGATTGCATCTGAGAATAGCCACTGACACTGGGAAACCGTCAGTGTGATGTGTTCAATATGTGTACATTTCCAGCAATATTGAATAGTGTGCCTTTGTAGCTCAGCCTGGTATGGTGTGGAATAAGAATGGCCTGACCTATAGCACTTCAGATGAGATTGCCTCACAATGAGCACTGGCCTGCATCGATTATGCCCTGAGTGTTTACAGCAGCAGTGGTCCACTCTGGCTTCCTGCCCCACCCTGATGGTCTGGAATTGGGCATAATCATAAATAAAATACAGTTACCTGTATGTGTCCACAACTGTGACCTGAACGGGTAGAATTAAAGAGCGCTGCAATGTAGTGAGTACTTGGGTTAAGAGTTCATCTTCTATTGTTCATCAGTACATTCTTCTATTGTTCATCTGTTCAGGTTTGCTGGTTTGTTTTATTTCAGAAAATTTCCTAATATCTTATTAAACAAAATTCTCAAGTTTCTCACATCTTTGAGGAAGGTTGGAAATATGAAAATAACCATTGAAGAATTCAGTGTGACAGAGACCACGTAGAAAGGAGGACAGAAAGCAGCTTCCTAAGGGGCAGATAAAGTTCTAGGCTTGTGACTAAAAGGTTGTATCTGTAAATCCATGTACTCTGTATTTAAGAAATGTTTGGGGTGAAGATCCAAGTGCAAGTGAATAGTTAAGGCCATCATGGGAGGCTAGTCCAGTTTCCTTCCACTAGTGGTATGTGGAAAATATTTCTGGAATGCAGAATATTGCAACCTTCTAACCTTCTACTGTAACCATCATCTATATAATGAAAATAAATTTGGAATAATGTACTATGTATTATTTGATCAGCAAAAAGACACTTGCACAAATATGTCTGACATTTTCCATATGTTTTGAAAAAGATATTTTTTTGCTATAATTGAAATTTGATAAAATCACATTCAAATGATAACTAAAGTCGGCAAACATTTCACCCCTACATCTTATTTACCGAGTAACAACAATGCCACAATAATATAGCAAGACTCATAACTCATACCTTTCAAAACACAAAAACCAAGCCACAAAAGCATTTTGTCACAGCACCATGTCAATCAAGAAGGATGAAAAGCACCTGGTGCCATTTTTCAGCAAGGGTATGGTGGTCAGAGTCCAGTAAACACACAGGGGGAAGGAGGTGTTGTGAGAATCTCATTGAACATAAGTCACACTCTAGCCCTGCCTGTTTGTCTCAGCTTACCTCCCACTATCCCCTGGTGCGATTCGAAGCTTTACACACTAGGCACTTGAGTTCACAAACAATGCTAGACTAACAATGACAGTGACTGAACTTGCACACAGTTCTTACGCTAACGTATACTGTAAGCATGCACTACACACACCGCATGCCCATGAATACACTCATTACACACCGTCACATTTGTCGCTCAGAAATGTCTGAAATCTAAAACACAGCACAAAGAGTAGACATATTATAGATATAGCCTATTATCAAAGATCTGCAATATGTGCTATATACTATATATTTATCCAGTTTTAACACAAAGAGCTGCACTAATTTGATCTAGTAAAAAAAAAAACCAACTTCCTACATCAATAACTAATCCCGGTGGTGTTGGAGAGTTAGATCTTTGATAAAAGCCGAGCCATGATGACACAGGATCAAACCGTTTGACCCAAACAAGCTTTTTAACCTAGTTCAATTTAAGCATTTGGCAGTGATTGCGCATTCCAATCAGAGTCCTCGGCGGAGTGACACGTGTTAGCGTGTTGTTTTTGCATAATTGATCTGATGTTAAAGTGCTGCATATTGAATCGACTCTCATGCTCTGACAACTCAAGTGAACGAGCAAAGCTCTCTTAGCAGTTTGTGCACATCCTCAGTGCCCAGCCCAGCGGTAATGAGCGCGACTCCCGTGAGCCAAGCCATGTCATGCAAGAGACGTCTGATGAATGTGACAGAATAACAGAGAAACATAATGAAAAGCCCATGTCGCCATGTGGATTCGTGGTATATTGTTTTGGGGTGATTTAACTCTAGTGTTAGGTGGGGAGGTGGGGGCGTCTACATATGGCCATAAAAAGAAATATACACATATATTTCTGGAGGAGGTTGTGTGTGAGAGAAACGAGCGAGAAGCAAGAACTTGCAAATGCAATGGCAGTGGCGTGAAGAATGAAGTCACCTGGCTTTCCTGAGCTTTGAAGGTCAAGGAGAAGCTCCTGCATATTCATGGCAGGGGCCAGTTTGAGGATCGATGGGTTTTAATTGTTTTTTCCTGGGCTGGGGAAAGAAGTGCCAGCAGCTATTGATTGGTTGCAGACAAGGCCACTTACATGTCACATGTGTGTGTGTGTGTGTGTGTGTGTGTGTGTGTGTGTGTGTTTGTGTGTGTGTCATCACCCAGCCGTATGGCAGACAATGGTGAAATGTGACAAGACACAGTGGCGACATGAGACACAACATCTGCATCTGTCTTTCATGGCTGTGTGTTTGGGGTGTTGTGTTGTGTGTGTGTATGTGTGTGTGTGTGTGTGCGCACACTTCACCCTAATCTTGTGTCATGGGGTGAGGGAGGGGAAAGCAGGATAGGTGCATTATGGAGTGTGTGTGTGGTTCATTATGGAGTGAGTGTGGCAGTGTATAATCTCACACTCACTCACTAAGCAGCCTCAGTGCACTTCTCTTTGGTGAAGCTGCAGTGCTGAGACACAGCTGTAGTACGAACAGCTTATACACACCAATAGATTTAGAAATAATAAATAATCTAAAAGACTAAAGTCTAAAAATTTAGAACATCTCAGGTTTTCATCATCTACTAGTGACTATCACCTCATATCATCAATCACTAAAAAAATGTTTTTTGACTTAATGTAACCTTGTTTGTGAAATATAATGAAATAATATTTCATTAATTCCTATTACTCTATACATATAGATATCACAGCAAACTTTATGTAAATAAAATAATAGTATACACATTAAATTTACGTTATTATGGTATTTACACTTACACAATTAAATTAAATGTATTTAAAATTCTGTAATTTGTTGATGGACAAGCACATAGAATACATATTAACCCTTTATCTTTTTTCACTGAAAAAAAAATATCTACTTTATTTGGACACAGTAAATTAGTTGCCATTGGAATTCATAATAGTAATACAATAGTGCGTTTGCGTATATTAATCTACACTTTAAAGTGATATATTTACAAAGCTTTCAGGTATTTGGTTAAATGTGTACTCTTCACATTTTATTCTATCACTGATGTTGCTAATCAGGTCATCAGTTAAGTGGAATAATGTAGAATGTTCATGACTGGCTAAATCGATCACCTACTCAGCAAGCATTTACTTACTGTAGATAAAATCAACTGCAACTGAAATAAAGTCATAAAACCCCACAAAGCAAGCAGAATATAGTTGTGTTACAGGCTGGCAGCGCATCACCATGAAAGATATCCAGCATCTAGTGGATTCTGTGGGCCTCAGAAATCTATTGCACCAAATTACTGAAGAAAAAAAAAAACATTATACGAATTTGTTCATTATCGGTTCTCTGAAATTGGAGGAACTGCACGTAGATGGGCCTGTGATCTTCTGATAAAGTTGTCAAAGATATAACTACTCCTGAATTAAAGTCGTTGTTCTAGATTTAACCTCACAGTCACTAAATCATTCCTGAGTTCCCCCCAAAACATATGTTTCATATTATCCATGCTGTGGTGTGCAACTTAGGTGGGAGGCTGGAACAAAGTGCTTTTGGCTGAGAGCTTTTGTACATTCCACCAGTCTGTCCAGAGAGAGAAAGTAACGTACCCATATATTGCAGGTAGAAAATGCTATTGTTCAACTCTGGTTCGCGGAAAGGCCATGACTGCTTGACAAAGGGTAACACCTGCAATCTGTAGACCAGTGGCCTCATTTTGTGGAGGTAAAGGTTGGCCACGCACCAACATCAGTCACACACCAGAGCGGGCCATGGTCTCAATCAGGTTCAGGTGAAAGGGAAAATGCATCGTTTAGCTGCTTTCCACAAGTGCCAGAGAGAACAGCAGCATGAACGCTATAACAAGATAAATACTGAGACCAGCATGAGAATGGCTTGAGCTTCACACATGAGTTTTTCACATATCCAGTCAACTCAAACACAATATTATTCTGTACTCCCAAAAGTATTCGATATATATCATATTTAAAAGTACATAAGAATTATAGATGGACTGTAATGCATGAGCCAATGTATAAACGTGATGAAAAGTCAATGCTTTCTGCACTATTGTATAGTTAAATTCTTTGAAAATTGGTTATTCCTCTGCGGGACCCCTTAAAGGGTCTATATAAAGTGTGTTTACTTATCAACAGGGTTTTCAAACAGAACCCCTTTAGGATGCTACATTCTCAGAAAAGGGAATTTACCCATCCCTGCTGCTGGGGTCTCAGAGGAAAATTTCTTTGTTTAAAGGTGTCTCTTTGATATCGCAGGAGATTTAATAAGGATTCTCACTTGTGGTTCATTTAGGTAACAGCTTCTTCACAAATGTTTCTCCTAAAATTCCTTAGGAGAAACAGAATATGAAAAAAAGAGATTTTTCGGGGGTTTGAAGAGTTGAAACTAAGAAAAAGGCCAACAGCTTGATTCAATCTCCTAATCACAAGGCAAATGCTTTACCACCACATGGGAAGTCACTAAACGGTGCATTAAAAAAACAAACAAACAAAAAAAAAAAAGCATTTTTTGTCTGTTGTTCACTGACTAGTTTACTAAATCAAGTTATTTTTTAGCAGTTGGTTGAAGAACTATAAATAAAGGCAACAAAAAAAAGCTAAAATAATATTTAACAAAAATGAAATTGAAATCTCTCCTCCAAATTCAATTATTGCCAGATAAAATGTATTCTTAATGTATTAATATAACATTAAATAAATAGATCTGCATGCTGAAATACATTTATACATGTATTACTACATCTACAACTAATATAATAGTTGGAATATAGAAACTTGGCACCTAGAGTACTTTTCTTCAATATACTTAAACATGCCAGCATATCAAAATTACACTACTGTACATTTCCTCAAGTACTTGAAAGAGCATATGGAAAATACATTAGTGTAATTCTCATCAAATATACATGATGCATCATATCAATAGTAAGCTGTACATCTCTCCAAATATGCATTAGTATGGTGTAGTATACTTAGTAATAAATTTGAATGAATATGAATGAATTGTTAGCTTGGCAGATTTGAGAAATGTGTGTGCCTTTGTTGACTTAAGCAAACTTTTATTTCCATCTGATTTCATTGCTGTCTAGGAGAAACTATAGAGATAAAGAGATCTCTTTTTTAGATATGTTTTTAGATCTCTTTTTTAAAGGTACACTAAACTGTATATTCTGTTCTAGGTTAAAGATACATATTAAAAGTACAAAAGGTGTACACGTAAGGGCACCACCCCAGCAATAAGGAATGGTTCAGTTTAATACGCTTTTTTTCTGAGAGTGTAGGAATGGTTAATTATCCAATGAACCTTTAAAGAACCCTTGAAGAATCCTTTTAAAGAATGTAGGCTGATTTACTATGGAAATATTCTAAATGCGACATATGTAAAGACTCTTATCATTACACTATTTTTCAGTGTATTACGCTTGTGTTGTGTTAGACCGATTGTTGCATTTCTTCCTTTCTGATATTGTTCCTTTCTGTTGAAGTCCCTTTTCTCCCCTTGTTGTCTTGAGCCTGTATCTGCCAACGGAGAGGATAATCAGCATTTGCCGAAGCAGAGCAAAGAAACATTTAAGTGGAGAGGGGAGAAGGAGATTGCAGGAGCAACTGAGAAATAACACACGAGGCCGGCGTGCCGCTGTCAAATCACGACCGATTTTCCGTAATAGATTCTCCTGCAGACACTCAATCCCGTTCACAGACGATCCTCTTTTATCCCGCAGCATCAAATATTTAAACACTCGTATTAGTGCTGGTGTCATCTCCTCAACCTGGAGCTTATGGCTCCAATCTCTTTAGCACCTTCTCCATCTCTCTCTCTCTCTCTCTCTCTCTGTCTCTCTCTGCTCTCCTTCCACTTCCCCTTATAATGTCCACAATGTTATCTCCCCCAACCTCCATATACCCTTCTTATCATTTTATATTTCCAATACTTAAATCGTTTCTCCTCTCCCCCACCCCCACCCACAGACTTTTTTTGCACTGTGCTTTTTTTTTTCATCTTACCCTTCTTTCCTTTTCACTCTTTCTATCGCCTTTCAATTCCGAAGAGGCAAAGCTTACAGATTGCTGTGGAGAAGGAGGATGGAGAGCAGAAGCATGGAGACAGCTAGGGGGGGAGAGAAAAGCCAGGACGACGTCGGCGCGCTTGACTGATGCTTTTCAAGAGGGGCAGTCTAGCTTGTCAAATCGGCCTGGCTGCAGAAAAAAAGAGAAAGAAAAAATGAATTGGCATATCTATTCAGCTTACTGTGAGATGTCATGCAACACAGTTTCATATTCCCCGATAAGGTGCAATAAAGCGATTGTCGGTGAGAGTGCAAGCGAGAGGGGCTTTTCTGGGCCAGGGCTCTGTTCGCAGGAGAGGCAGAACAGAGATCGAAAGAATGTGGAGGGAGCTGGTGTAAGTGGGCCGACTAGCCACACTTCTGTGTGTGTGTGTGAGTGTGTGTGTGTGTGTGTGTGTGTGTGGCCATTGGGAGAAGAATCTTCTTTTGTCACCTCTGATGAGCTCATGGAGCGTAGCCGAGGTGCGGTAGGCGATGCATTCATAGCCTCTGTACTGCATGAATGATAAGATATGGGGAAAGTGGTTAAGGTGGTGGAATCTGCTTCTATAATGGACACAACCTTCTTTTTGGCCAGGTCTAGGGGAAAAAATGGTGGCTTGAGATGAAGAAAGCTGGTTGTCAGCATGACTAGTATCTCATAGGTGTCACCAGTAGCCAGGCGGCACCAAATGGGCAGCAGCAACTCCAAGTGTGGCTCATTTGGAAATCTTTCTTTTCAGTAATAACCAGCCCTCAGAAAAGTGAAACCTGAGTTGTAACAAGTTGGGCAAAGTTTTTTTTTGTTCATTGTACATTTTCTACAATCTATTGCTGTTAGACACAGAGTGAGTGTCACGGCATATATAATGACCCTGGAATGCTCCAAGGAAAGAGGTCTTCATTTGAAAGCGAGTCACGAGTCACGAGCCAAACAACAGCCGCTCGACCCTACACTGCCATTGCTATTCCTCTTCTGACATCTCATCGGGCGATTCTCCCCGAACAAGTTGAACAAACTTTAGCTATTTGCATGTGTCCAGGTTTGAGCATGCTGCCGCCACGCGATGGCACATATTGCGATAACAAAACACATATTTACATGGAGAGATAAGAGTGAAGATAATAACGTCGGGCTGGGCTGGGCGTGTGTGCCATGCAGCGGTGTCAGCAGCTGCCACATACCGAGGGGGTATATTTCTTTTCCCCCAGGGCGACGGCTTGTTTGCTGCCTGCTTTCTGGGGATGAGGTGGCAGGGCTGCCAGCGTTCGTGCCAACGGGGCATCACGCTCATCAGCAGCCTGTAGCCCTGCCACGTCATTCACTGCTAAATAATGAGCCTCTCTCTCTCTACATCCTTCCTATATATCTCTTCCACATTCTTACATTTTAGGTTTCCCCTCATTTGTATGCTGCTTCTCTTCTCCCCCCCACCCCCTTTATTTCTCGCTATCCTCTTCCTCTCTGTCTCCATCAGTCCATCTTTCTTGCTCCTTTCTCTTCTGCAACTATTTTCCTGCATCTAGTATCCCCCCACCATCCCTGTCTCGCTCTCTCTCCCCCCTTGTCTCTCAGTCGCTGCCCCATTAGTTTAGTGGCCAGTAGAGTGTGACAGGTCGCCGTAATGCAACTCTCATATGAGCGTCGCAGGGTAAGGTGTGTGTGTGCGTGTGTGTGTGTGTGTGCGCGCGTGTGTGTGTGTGTATGTGTGTGTGTGTGGGATGGGGGGACTTTTCCATTAGCGCCCCTAATGTTCTGACAAGCTGGCACAGCCTCTCCCACATTCATACACTGATCGCGAGCCCCCCAAATCACATGCTATGGTGCGCCAGTGGGGGAAACGAACACATAATCAGTCCGGGCTATGCACTGTCACAGAGGCCACTGATGGAGCCTCCGCATGCCGCCAGATGCCTCATACTCCACACACTCCAGACACTCTGCTCCTGGCCAGCATGATGGATCGCCCAGACTGACCAGACTTGGAAAGACTGAGGTCTAAGTGTCTATTTGTCAGCGTGTCACCTGTCTCTGTTTCCTACTCTCTTTAAAAACACCATGGATCACATATTGGGTTTTAGAAAGGGGTGTATTTTTATTTGAAATTGCTGTGATATTCCCAGAAAAAAGTACGTTCATCTTAGCATATTGGTGTGGAATGCATTTTGCTACTGATCACTGTTTGCTCATACCTTTGAAACAAGATCAAATGAAGCCTTGTTTGCTATGATCAGACGTTTGCTATGTTAAAAATGTTCCTTTTTATAAAGGTGAGATTTCTCTTTTAATTTGACGCTTGTTAGGTGTACGATCACAGGCCTCAATTCTCATGTTGTCAGTGTAGCTCAAAGAGATTCTCCCCAAAAAAGGCACCGTGAGAGGCATGCTAATGGACAAGGTGACTGATATTCAGTTTATAAAATAACCCCCCCTCCCCCCACCTGAAGTATTACCTTCTTAATGAAATGGGCAGCCATTTCAACAGACAGTGCTTTTAGCATGATAGAGGAGAGATCTTGGATAAGATGCACTGACACCATATCCTGAGTGCCCCAGTTCCTCAAAATAATTATTATGCTGAAGTTATGTAAAAAGGCAGTGTGGTATTTTCCATTGCTGAAGTACAGGCGAAGAGTGAAATGTTGTTTCTTAAGGAAGACGTTGATGGGATAAATGCGGAGGAGGCAAGCACAAACACACTCAGGCATAAACACAACCATCCAAAAGTTCAAATATTAGAACTACTGCTCCGGAGACCTGTAATAGGACCGAATGAGGACAGGAAGCAGGTAATAATGTGTCTTGGCTAGCACACCAGACAGCAGTGTATTGTATAGTTAGCATTCAGGGCCCTGTGGCTATCTAAAGAGTTGTGGTTGGAGACATTTTTCTTGTTTGTTAGTAAAGTAAGGGAACAACAAGCCAGGAGTGAAGAATGCAGGTCTAAACACTGGAGAGAGACAGCAGTGTAGAAAGCAAAAAAAATTAATAATTTACCTACTCTCATCACCATGCAATTAGCTAAAAAATCTGATGCATACATGAATTATCATCTTTAAATTATAAATATGATATGAGCTAGTCAGCTCCATGTATCATTCTGTGTCCTGTGATTTGCTCATCAAAGACGAATGATCTGGCCGATCCCTGTCCCTCCTGGAGGGCTCAGACTGTGAATGAAACGCCAGCCGTTGCTCTAATGAGTGTTTTTCAATTACATCTGTCATCTGGCAATAATACAATGATGTATTGTGCTATATTAAATCTATGCTCATGTATTATTGTTTCAGAGTGATTTGGGGGAAACAATTTGTATTGTTGATCGCACCCACACACACTTTTTTTAACACCCCAGCCTACTTAATTACTTTTTTTTTTGGCCTTTAGATCCAGGTCATTGTCAGTGTACATACAGTACTTTTAAACTTTTGTCACATTTAATTAACCTATTGTGCTCCAAGGTATTTCTTTATTCTCTAGCAGATATATTCAACTTAAATGTGTGAAAGTCCAGATTTATAAAATTCCTTCTAAAGGCCTGGATAAGCAAATAACATGACTGAGTATTTTAATGCTTAATATGAATGATTAGTTCATGGCTATAAATAAGACAAATCAATTCAAAAGTGGTTCGGTTGTAATGGCACTTCACATTACCAATGTTGACTAATGCCACAGACTCTAAACAGATGAGCCATGTTTTGAACTTGGTGAGAATGATGAGAAACAACTCATACGTCTTTCTCCATTCGTCTTTAAACGTTAGTCTCTTTTTGTTTTTTTTGTTTTTTAACCAGCCATGTCGTCAGTTCACTAAACAGAACAGAGATGAGAGGCTATAAAAAAGCATATAAAAAGTCTGTGAAAACTTCCTTTTCTGAGGTAATGTCTCAACCCAGTCTCACAGAAAGAACTGTTCGCATGCAACTTATCTGCAGCTCTGTACATTGAATATCAGTGGTTCTGGTACAAGCCTACGTTGCATAGCAGTGTATCAAAATTTCAATCAAATGCTTATTATGTCATGTTCTGCTTCAACGTATTTTAACCTCTACCACTATGCTATTTGAAAAAGATCGATACGTAATAAATAATTTAACCTCCTTTTTAAACATTTCGAGGGTTGCCATGGTAATGTGGCACAGTAATGCGGGTATATGGCACAGAATTTACGGGGTTAAAAACTATCCATATTTAAAAAAAAACAACAACAACAAAAGCAAAAAACATGTCACCATACCACATTACTAAGTGACCTGCAAGCCTGACTGTGTTTGCGGAGAAGAGTCTTCCTATCATTACCCCTCTCACAATGCGATCCATGCTGCTAGTCCTGTAAGTCTAATCAATCTAATGTCAATCTAATGTCAATCTAATGTCGTAGCCCTGTAGTTAGTCTCTGGTTCAATGAGCTGGCTTCAGCTAAATAATTTACATAAATGCATGTGATTGGATTAGTCAACTAGAAAAGGTTTTTTTCCTTATCTTTTTTCAAGTTTCTCCATGAAAGTAATGAGAGTAAAGAATGAGAGTCAGGAACACTGGGGAGTAAGACATTAAAGACTTAAAGGCAAACTGGAAGTATACAGTGTTCTCCATAAGTAATTGAACATTAGGACAATTTCTGTTGTTCTGGTTACTTACCTAGGCATCTCACATTTAAAATGAGGTATCAGTATAGCAATAATGTATATTATTGCTAAACACACACTTTAAGCACTTTATGTTGCCATGGTGTGTCAAGACAGGGTGGATGCAAGTCACATTTTTATTCAAACACGTGTTGGCAAAAAAAAAAATCATCAATCCCAGCTATTTTATATATAATCTCAAATAAGTGTGGATCCAGTACAGCGAGTCAACAGGATCATACACAGGACCACAATGAGAAAGACACATGTCCTTCAGTGCAAGTCAGTGAAAGATTATCTTTGGGTCAGTGCAAGCATTTAAAAAATATATATATATCTTCAGTCACTTCAAATCAATTTTAAAAAATCCTTCATCATAAAAAAAACCTGTGATTCGATGCACTACGCACAGCAATCCCTGAAACCCAAATGAGAACCACTGAAATAAACCAT
Organism: Pangasianodon hypophthalmus; assembly: GCF_027358585.1. Classification (NCBI taxonomy): domain Eukaryota; kingdom Metazoa; phylum Chordata; class Actinopteri; order Siluriformes; family Pangasiidae; genus Pangasianodon; species Pangasianodon hypophthalmus. The sequence goes on from NC_069713.1 coordinate 24,916,357, forward strand.
CCTTTAAAGCCATTTCATTCAATAGACTCAACACTCTGTTTCTGTCACAAAGTGTATATGAAAAGGAGCGTAATGGACATTATATGGTAGGTATAACTAGGCCGTTTCAGTGGCCCATTGAAGAGAAAGGGGGAGAGTCATAGGGAGCTTTCCACTGAGATGACACTTAGAGTAATAGAGCTGGCTTGATTGGCTTGTTGCATTGTCAGCGCTGTCATCGTCCCGGGCCTGGCGCGTCAGCTCATGACAGTGTGTTTAAAAGGCCAGCATGTGAAACCATCATGTTCCCTCGTGCTGAAAATTTATCAAGCAATGCTATGCCAGCCAGCTCAGCTTGAGCAGCAAGATTTCTAAGCGGAATGTGCCTTTTGTGTGTATTATTATTATTATTATTATTATTATTATCATTATTTTTGATAATACTACTACTACTACTACTAATAATAATAATAATATATCCTCATTTCGTGGAGATATCAAATCTCCACAAAAGCCACAAAATGAAAAATCTTTTCATATTTTTTATTTGATTTTATTAATATTTTAATTATGCAGAAGTATGCAGTAATTATGCAATAGTTTATAAAAAATGCTTTTATTTTTATTATTCTTATTTTTCTTGGACATTGTGGTTTTCTTAGTTACATTGTTTTCCTCTTTTTAAAGGAAAAGCTTATTTAGTTACTTGTCATTGTAAGCTGTTCATATCAGTCAACCTAAAGCAAAAAGTCACCCAATCTTTTTAAAAGAGAGAATCCAATGGTGTAGAAGATACAGGAGGTGAATGAAAATAGGACTGCAAGCAGAAAGAAAATGGTCCAGAATTTGTCATATAGAGTAGACAGAGGGTGAGACAGAGAGAGAAAAAGAGTTGTGTGGGTGTGCGATGGAGTACCAGGTGGATGAGGGGATACTGCACGGCTCAGCAGCCTGCCACCCAACGCCACTCACTTCCCCTCCGATCCCCATTCATCAAGGCCGCACAGGCCACCGACCAAGCACGTCTTCCTATCATTACCCCTCTCACAATGCGATCCATGCCGCTAACCCTGCCTTCATTCCACAGGATTAATAATATCTCTTTCAACCTTCACACTGTGATAAATAGGTGCACGGAGAACAAAAGAGGGAGAAGGAAAGAAAAGAGACAGAGTGAGACAGACTTAAAGGGGGAGGGAGAGTTTCATCAAGAACAATCAGAGGCTGAATCACTCTGACCGCACATCAGGTTCAAGTCAGAGCGTTACAATTATGTATGGGTTTTACATCACTCTTCTCATTGTAATTATCAAATGCAGAAATCACCATTTGTGTCCTTGTGGTTTCACAAACAGTGAGAAAAATGTATAAAAGATGTGCAACTGTGAATTACATTTCATTTTCATTAAAAAATGTGGAGGAAAATATCAATCACACATAAATGTTACTAACTCTAATCTGTACCAAACAAATTTATTTTGTTGCTGTCATACGCGCAGACCACAATACCTTTATCACCATCCAATTAGGTCTAAATCTCCTGAGTTCCTGTTATTTTCTACAGTAATTCATCACTTTCACTTGTTGCTAATAAGCTCTTCCTTTTTAAATGTCAATCTATTCATTGTAATTGTTCACCTGTAAGTCTAAGCCATTTTACTTTACAGTCTGTTTATGCTGCTTGTGTACTAACATTGATTTGTCATCTATGGCTTAAAACATTTGTTGGCCTGTGTCTTTGGAGAATGCATTTGATGCTTTGCTGAAATACTTTAGGCACCATAAATGTCTGCACATCGATCTTCAATTCTCTTCAGAGTCTGCTTTGTGAAAAAAGAAAGATTTGTGGATCCAGCAGAGATGTGACAACTTCAGTCAGCAGTTTTTTGCTCAACTCCACATCGTCCTCACCACAGTGGAGGACTTGACAGAGGCTGTGTCCCTAACCCAAACCCTGTGCAAAGCCCAGTCTCTAGTCACCCCCCAGTCTTCCAGCATGAAAGTGTTTTCTTGCAAGTCTCATCTTGCACTACCATAAATATATTGCACTGTCCCCGGGAATGTACATGGGCCTTCTGAAGCCATATGCTGTCCATTTCAGCTATTTCAGAAAGTTGCCCAAAGCATACCCTACTCCTCCCTGACTTCAAGATCTCCTTGCCCTCACACTGGTCATAAACATGTTCATTCATAAATTCATTCACCTTCAGTAACCACTTTATCCTGGTCAGGGTCATGTTAGATCCAGAGCCTATCCCAGGAGCAGTAGGTGCAAAGTAGGAATACACACTGGGTATGGTGCTAAGCCATGGCAAGGCACCCACAGACATACTGTATATTCACTCCAACAGCAATTTAGAGTAGTCCATCTACCTTCCAGCATGTTTTTGGGAGGTGAAAGGAAACCATAGAACCCAGATGAAACCCTATGCGGACATTTGGAGAACATGGAGAACATAGTCCTGTAACTGGGGACCCAAGAGTTCTGAGGTGGCAATGTAACCTGCTATGCAACTGTTACCTGCCTGTTATCACTGAAGCAAGGAGCAAGCTCAGATGCAGATTATGCCCTAACCCTCCACTCCCGAGTTGATGGAATTGGGTGGATTGAACCCATGCAAGACCCTCAACCTCCAAGGGTTCAGCAAAACACTGCGAGTAGAACTCATCTGCAATGTTGATTACAATCACACATCTTTAGCTATTAATGAGACTTGATAATGAGCCAGGTATTGTGCACTTTCTGCACACGTCCATGAGGCCCTCATCTTGAATGCAGAAAGTGGTGGCATGCAGAACAAGTTTTCATCTGGGCAGAACTGACACTGAGTGAAAGAGGGTGCTTGTTTTTATTATGGCCACAGTATGTAATGAACATACTTCCAAGTGTACTACTTAGTGTGTTCCAAGCCCAGAGCTACTACAGGTAAGCACACTTGTCATTCCTTTGATGGAAAAATAGCAATTTTACCAGGCACACTCATGCACTCTGGAAGTCAAAAAGTATTTGTCTTGTTATAGGAACTGCAGGAAACTTCATAGACCAAGGTCTTGCTCAGTAGTCATAGATTCTCTGGCTTCCTTGCTTACTCCAGCTTAACACTGGTTTGCTGGATGGATACCCCATAGACTCTGGGACATTACAGAAGACCATCATCCCCATTAACAAGTCCTTATACCTGTTAAGTAACTCATTACCTGGATAATACTGTAGAATTAGTTCTTTTCTTGGTCAGACTTGCATTATTCTAGTTTGTGAAGTAAGGGGGTATTGACTGCTTGGAGCCCCCACAGTGCCACTCTGTCAGTCCAGGATAAACATCTTAACCAAGTTAAAAAGAAGCCCAAGAAATCCAAATCCCACCTGACCTCACCAAACTCAGCAAAGCTGTGAGCTACTTCCCCATTGACCGTGTGACTTTGTGGCCACAAAACTCAAAGCAGGGCTTTGCTTTTTTGAAAAATAGATGTTAGTATCTGCCCTAACATCAATTACAGAGATCTGAGCTCCATTACTGAAAATTGTCAGTATCTATTATGGCTAGTTCCTGCTGTGACAGGACAAATAAGAAGGGGAAAAAGCTTTAAACTTAAGCAGTACATCTACTGTTACCTGCAGGTATACAAGGTATGAATGTAAGACAGCATCCCTTAATATAAATATTTAGTGTCATATAGTCTGGTCAATGTCACATTGGTATTTCAAGCTTTAGGATTTGTCTTTAGAGACATATTAAATCAAATCAACCATATCTCTAATGTCTGCTCACATGCCTCATGAAAAATTACCTTATATCTGGAGAAATATGAGTTTCACAAATCCACCAAATCTTTCTTAGGATATATTCCTAGCACACAGAGTCCACAAATAGATGAAGGAAAAAGGAAAAGTGAAAATGGTAAGTAATTGGCTCCTACTGTTAAGAAGCTTCAAATATTTCTCAACATCTTTAACTTTTACTGCAGATAAGTACATAGAATTGGTGTGTCTGGCACCACTCTAATATCACCAAAGCCAAAGATTCTGAAAAAAGTCAGTGCAGTGGTAAGTGCTTACAAAGCCCTAAATGAACACTTTACTAGTGTTTCTATTGTAATACACTCTTATCTCTCACTGGCCTTTGTAGTCAAGCTGCCTCATAAAATGGTATAGAAACCATGCCTTCTCTGCCTCATCGTCACCCAGCCAAAATCCATCTTTGTAGATATTATGATATTAACATGATATTAACATGATGGGGGCAACCAGAAAGTACTGGGCATTAAGGCATCCCTAAAAGATTGACTGGAAGCTACACAATGTCCATACTAACTGACCATAGAAGCCTGGAATACATAAAAGCTGTGAAGCATTTACATTTCCTGCCAGGCAGCTCTTTTCATTGCTTATTCAAAATTTAACTTCACCTACAGACCTGTTTAACAAATACAAAAGCTGATACCCTGTTTTGACGGTATGGTTGGGCTGATAATGCTAAATTCAAAGAATCTAACTTACCCAAGATATGCACTGTGGCATGGTGACTATAGTCCCATATTGCAGTGTATTTTATAACTGGTTCTGCATTCCAGCATCACACTACCTTCCTGGGTATTGTCAAATGATTTCCTAAGACTTTGTTCTATAACTCCCCATTGCCACAGAGACAGTCAAGGTGCTTTTTAATGAGGTATTTCATCAGTATGAATAACCCAAAGACATTGTGTCTCATAGAGGTGTTCAGTTCACCTGACATTCATGGAAAGGATTGAACACTAATGTAAATCTCTCCTCTGGATACCATCTACAGTCTAATGGGGAGGTGAAATGGCTAAACTAAGAGTTTGAGAGATGCTTCTCTGCTTCTGCTGTAGCAACAACCAGCATGAATGGCACTGTTACCTACCATGAATAGAATATGCACAGAACTTACTGGCACATTTTTCATCTTTCCAGTGTTTATTAATCTATGATCCTCCTCCTAATGTATCCTCTGTTGATGATTGGATCCAGAGAAATGAATAGACTTGGAAAACAGCTCATATCTGGCTGCAATAATTCATTAGATAACAGATGCTGTATACTTACCAATGACGCTGGCATCCTCCTCAGCTGTTCACGAGGTTGCATTGTTGTCATATTTACGTCAATCCCTAGAAACCACAGGACCCCACTCATTAGTGGTATAAAGCAGGTCAGTAAAAACTAATAGCCATGTGTATTATAGGAGGTGGTTATCTGATTAAATTATCTGATTTATAATGCAATGCAGAATTATAAGTTTGTTAACGTTCTTTAAGAAATATAAGCCTCAAAAAGGCATTCAGCGTCCCAGCATTAGATCCCTCTACCAGTACTCTCTGGCTTACCATCACATTAGCTAATGATGCAGTCAGCAGCCTTCCCACAAACATGTATCCCCCAAGAGATTGTAGTATTCATTTTTTTTTTCTACAGACATCTACAGATGCGTCATCAGGAGTTTCCTGGTATTCAAGCTGGGGAATCTTCCTCTAGGGTAAACTTTATCACCATTATAAGAGGGGAGTAGACAAGCTTTCTAAGGCATTCTTACCATCCCTTGGGAGGACTGCACTGAGGAAGCTCATGAGAGGAAAATTGTGAAGTATGCTGACATTGTAAAGTAGTGCTGCAGTAACAGTTGGTGAGCAAGGCACAAGTCTGCTAAAATAGAGTGCAGAGGGTTGACCATCCAGTCCCTTTGTAGGGTCTGTAACATGCTGGGCATCACAGGGGCCATCTGGATGGTCACGGATACAGCTGAATCTGGATCTAAAGAAGTTATTCATGAGGAGGTAGTGCTACCTGGATTTGATCAATAACATCTGGGTCACCAGAGTGAGGATGCCTGATGATGAAAGACTGAATCACCGATGACTCCAGGTAACATCACTGGTGATGTGTCTAAATGCATTGCAAGATGTGTTCATGTGTTTGAAAAAAAAAAAAATCAATGGTTACATTTCTCACTTTGGTTAAATTGGTCCCTTTATATCCACGCTTCATTGGTCAAGTACTAAGACAAGTTAACTCCATCCTTTCTCAACTGCAGCTGCCTCCATTATAATGAATTTCTCCCACATTACATAAAATCTGCCTCTCTCTGTGTGCAAGAACTCGAACCTGGAGCTGAACTGTCCCCTCCACTGGCTGTGGAGTTAAATCTGACTTACATGTTTCACCCTCCTGCAGGACTCAGTGCATATATTTTTCAATGGACTAGGAGGGGTACAGTGTGCTAAAACACTCCTAGGTAGCCTCCAGAGACATCCTAGATTGTTCACTAATACAGGACATCTGAGACCCAGGGGTAGGCCTCAAACTCAGGGTACATTCATAATAGTATTTTAAAAAATTATAAGACTGTGAGATTATGCTCTTAAAAATCAGAACATTATCCATTTGATCTGTCCTTTATTTGCCAGAAGTCTTTAAATGATTCTGACAGGCCTAAAATTATACAGTAAAGCGATAGAAGATACTACAACTATATTACTGTATCCAAACATGATTTATTAGTGTTGTTCACATCCTGCCAGCAGAAGCCTCTCATCAGCATAGAAATATGAAATCATTATGCTAATTCATAGAACCATCGTAGAACCACGTATGAGCATGATGTTAAGGTTTAATTAAAAACTGTCAATTGCATTTCCTCATCACTTCTTACAATGTTAGTATGATTTATTGGATAAGCTTTGTTTTGTTGTCTTCTTTTTAATATGTTCCATTTAGTTATGTCTTCTTATCATGGGTTTCAAATACAATTTGTCTGTGCAGGCCCTTGTGACTTGTGACTTGACATTTGCAATGTGCTCCATATAGGCATATGCAAAATGACACACAGCATCTGTATGTACATCCTCATTCTTATCTACATTAAGACCTCAGCACTATGGATAATGACAACAAGCCAGGGTTTAAGTGTATACTGTAGTGTCTAAAAGTTTGAGTCTGCTACGGTACAACAACCTTTTAATTTATTCAATTATCAAACACTCAAATTATTCAGCTGATACGTACTTTATAAAATATTTTTCAGAAAAATCATTGTATATATAAAATTTGTTTGCACACCTGATCCATTCAGTCAATTAAAAAAAAAAATCATCTATTACCAAAGCATGGTGTAAACTTGCTTGAGTGATGAACCAAAACATTTTCGGTATCAAACTCGAATGTACCTGCCAGATATATTCAATCGTTAACGTGACCTAAGCTCACTCTGCAGTAGCCTGTTGATCTTCAGGATGAGTCCATTTTTCATGGAGCTGTAGCACTGACATAACATTTACCTGTGAGTTTTGCTACATGTCACTCCATGGCCTCTGTAATTGTGAGAAACTAAAGCGATAAGGCAGGTCACATGGAGGGGACACAGTGTGGTTGTTGAAACAAAGGGACAAATGTGTGCTAATGAAAGGTATAGTCGAAGAGGAGCCTTTGGCCTAGCTGCCTCTCCTCGCTGCATGATTTAAGAGTTGCTCTCTTGACTGTGACAGTGCGGTATTTCTATCACCCCGATTATAACTCGCTGTGATTATTCAACTCCAACAGCATCGGCCCCCCGACTGCATTTAGCCCAAACGTAATATCCCTCATGCATACATTATCCATCTTCCTTATTATCCTGAATCATTTCAGAATTAAATTCTGGCCCCTCCAATATGGGCGCAGGGAGTCGACTGCTTCATCGCGTAGTCAAAGGTTAAGATACCAATCAAAGGCACCTCAGCTATGTAGCCAGACACTTTAATATTCGCAAAGCGGATAATTGTGAATGGACATAATATTTTTCCCCTGCCCTGATTACCCCAAAGGCAACACACACTTGGACAGTAGAGAAAGGGGAACTAGCACAAGTGCAGATATTGAATATCTTGGTAAAAAGAAAAATAGTATCTGGAGGTTCATCTACAGAGAGTGGGAAGACACTGAGGTTTCTGATGAAAAGACTCCATGTAAAGAGCATTAGAAATGTGCCATCTCACATCAGTGTGATGAAGCCAATTCTTAGTTGTACAGTACATTTCACTAAAATAACTGAAAAGAATCTGGTAGAAATACAGAACATATTATTATTATTATTATTATTATTATTATTACATATTTCACCCTTTTGTCCACCTGTAAAACTGTTGTTTACACTATAGTACTATTGCAAACATTTTAAAAAAATTTAAACTATACATTTAAATTCTCCTTCTGCCCACATACTGCTGTCATTTATTTAATATCAGTTTAGGCTTGGTAAACAGGAAGTGCTTTCTTTGACTGTGCAATCAGCTTTTGAAGGACCTTATGTACAAAATTATCAAAGTTCTACTAAGCAGCGGCATTGGGATGTAACACATCACTAAAACATAACATCTCCTGCTTACATTTAAATTAAGACTCACTAACGTTGCAAGAAGAACGGACACTGGAAACGGTCAGGATGGTGTGCATGCTGTGAGCTGTTATAAATCAATCTATCAAGGCCCTGATCTGCATTCCGATTCAGGAGAAAGGCTCGGCGAGCCCACATCAAGGAACACTTCCATTTGCAACCTCCTGAATGCAGTGCGGCCACTGGAACCTGCGATAAATCTGTCTCTTTTGAACCCTCTTGATATGCAATTCTTAAGCTGTCAGCGGCACTTCAGATCCCCGAAAGGCCATTGTAATGCATGTAGATTATCTTTGTTGGCCAGCATATGTAGAGGCTTAGACCTGATGCATTACTCCTGTAGAGGAACAATGCAGGGAAAGGGGACTCAAGATGTTCTTTTACAGTGAAATATGGAATGAGATTACTGTCATTCCTATGAATGAGAAGAAAATGGAGCAGGATTATTGTAAAACCAATTTACATACAAACATACATCTATTACCAAATATTCACATCATAAAAATGTTACTGTGTAATTCTGTCATTACATATTTAATAAAACATGGTTGTTCTGTCCGATACAATCAGTAGTTTAACACACACAAACACACCAAGTCCACTTTTTCAGGCTTCTCTCTCCCAGCGGAGGAGGCTCCATCTCTGATTATGATCAAGGCCGATGTAGTCAGCTCAGTAGTGGCACCCGCTGCTCCCTCATGCGTCTAAATACAGCTTTGCCTAATTACTCACACCATTAGTTTATTGCTCTTATATATTTGTTGGCTATTAGCCACAGAGGCTGAGTTAAAGTCCATCCAGCAAAATCTTAATTACTCCAATCTGCACCCATGCACATAGACACATGTATAAGTACAGACACTTGCCTCCACACACACACACACACACACACACACACACACACAAAATGTTGTGACAGTCAAGTGCCTGGATAACATATTTACAGGCTGGTAAAAAATACAGTCAGGCAGCTCTGATAGTGTGGCCCCAGAATGCTGATTTGTTTGCGGTTTATGTGAGGAGAGGAATGTCAGAGATTAATGTGCAGAGAGCACTAGGCGTAATTGGACATGTAATTATTAGAGCGATGTTGAGGACTGGTTAATATGGGGAGGAGTATGACATATGGTCATAAATGCCTGGGTGGATGTGCTTATGAAAAATACAGCAGGCAGAAGAAGACATTTTGAATTGGAGTAGCTTACTAAGCTCAACCTCTTGTAGGTTATATAATTTAGCGGTATTACTTGTCTTCAATAATAATGATCAGCCCTTTTGCATATGAGAAGTGGTGAGTGTCCCTGCCAAGTGTTCTATGTGGTCATCACCATGCTGTGACCTTCCCGTGCCTGTTTGTTGTTATCTGCATAAAGTGGATTGTTCACCTTCTCTTAGCATTGATCAGGAGAATGTGTCACCAGGCTCAAGTGAATTTTCCATGGAAACCTCTATGGGAGTTATATTGCATCATTCTGAAAGACACTCTCACTCGCAAACAGTTTTTTTTGCTAATTCACTCAGGTATACTCAGGTAACTGTCAGGTATTTGTAGAGGAGGCAGATGCAAGTGAAGGTAACGTTTATTTACAGTGAAACAGAAGCAACACAAAAACTCTGAAACATGAACGAGGCAAGACAATAACAGGAACATGGTACAAATGCGGTGACAATGACTAAAGATGGACAAAGAGTGCTATACGATGTGTGACTTAAATGCTTGTGCTAATTAGAAAACAGCGTGATACAGGTGCTTGTGGTCGTGTGACACAGTGAGGCGAAATGGCTTGTGGGTGATGTAGTCCAGTGCCGTTTCGGCTCTAGAGTGACAACTCTATTAAACTGCATTATTATAGGGCTACATATTGATAGCAGTATATAAAAAAACATAACAATTTTACAGTTGTGCTAATTCGTTTATTGCGTATTTGCAAATTTGAATATCAGAAGTGAATTTGAATATCAGAAGTGATAACAAAAGAATGTGATTAAAATGTCTTTATGTATTAAGACAATCATTTCAGTTCACATGCAATACATATTCCATCAAATGTCTCAGTAAATAAGTGAATGACCAATCTAAGAAAAAGAGGATTTTCCTTTCATAGAAGATTCTAAGGAACCTAAGGAAGCTAAAAACCCTTTCCAAGGAACCTTTGAGCAACCCTTTTTCTCAATGTTAATGGATTTCATACATTAATGCAAAAAAAAAATCTAAATGATAATTTGTCTAATATATATTTTGTTCGTATGTGTAGCATGAGAGAATTATATTAATTACTAGAACTATATCCCGAAGTGTTTCCTGTGCGGCAAAACTTAAAGAAACTGATTACAAAGCTCTGACACTGGAGTCTCCTTCCATAAATATAAAAAATTTGATTTTTTTTGTTAAACACCAACACTTTTGTGAAAATTTGTTTACTGTTAAGCTAACTTTGTAGTTAGTGGACACTGAAAGAAAACATGAATTGTTGAACAATGTGTGGTCTGGAGAAGTGTGGCTATAACACAGCTCACAGGCAGCTGAGATATTTCCAGTTCATCTGTGCTGCATAACTGCATTTTTCCTGTGGCCAAGTAGAGGAGAGTCATAAAAACCTTGACCTCCGGTGGTTGCTTCTCTTATTATGTTGTGATTGCATCCCTGACTAACTCCACAATCATTGCAATACCCTCAAAATCAAGATTGCACTTTTCTTAAAGCTTGTTTTCATCAAATTTCCCAAACCGGAGTGTAGTGTTAATCGCTGGTAGCAGTTATTTTAGGACTGTTTGTGATTTAGTTCTGGTGAAATAGGAGCTCTGTGTTTTCACAAAACGGTCGTAACACGCTTTGTCTTAGACTGAAACAATATTGCTTTAAAATTAGCACTGGAATGTCTAGTTTCTGGACATTATGGAGGTATGGAGTTATAGATATACTGCAAAACTGAAATGTGAGCAAGTGAAAATATCTTGAGAAAGTCATATTGATCAAATCGTCAATAAAACAATTATTAAATACAACAATTAATTATTATTTCTAGACTCATTTATTGCTTGAAATTGTCTTCTTCTATTGGCAGATAATTACACTCGCTATCATTTTTTCAGTGTAGGATCTACTTTGTGTGTGTGTGTGTGTGTGTGTGTGTGTGTGTGTGTGTGTGTGTGTGTGTAGTGGAGCCGTGGTGTAGGCGTAGGCGGACTGACACTCTGGACAGGTGTAAAATCAGTATCTGGCATGGCCACTAGCACAATGACCACTGAACACTCTGATACAGGCTCTTAACTGTCCATCTCACCCGTATCCCACACACTCATTCCCTCTGTGCAAACACACACACGTCTCATCAGCTCCAATACCCGCCACTATCTGCACGAAGCCACAATAGGAGCATTCTGTAATAAAGAGACAGAGAAAGACAGAGAAAAGGGCAGCAGGTGGGGTAGGGAGGCTGAGCAATCACAGAATGCTGCATGTTATAGCTGAAGACAGTTCCCCAATATCCTAAAGGTCCTCAACCATGTAGGGCCGAGGACTAAAGAAAAAAAGAAGAGAATGAATGACTGGGTACTTCTTAGTTTTTACAGTACACTCAGCTATAACCTGTTTTTTGTAGATCACCAAGCTGCGTGTGTGTGTGTGTGTGTGCACTTTAGCAAATTAGTTCAGCACAAGTTATAAGCCACACAGTTGAAAATTAAGTTGCAGCGGCCCATCATTCTGCTTATTTTGCTAATGCAATATCTTTAATTCAAATGATTTACAAGACCCATATTAAAAAAAACAAAACAACAACACCAAAAAAAAAAAAAAAACCCAGAAACAAATGAAATGGCCTGAACATGTTTTCTGTAAAATGACTTGTATTAAATGGGCTTTCTTGCTCTCATTAGCATAATTGATATCCTCGAAAAAAAAAACCCAAACAAACAGTTCCTGCATTTTAAATGACCATTATGAATGCGTGTGATTAATTAGGAATCATACGAGTGAATTGAAGATTAAGAGAAAGGGGACGTATGCTAAACATCATTCAATATGGAGTGTCAGCGAACCAAAAAAATCGTACCTCCCGAGCACACACTGCGATCATACAAATGCTAACTCCAGCTCAGAGTCAAGGTCACTTTTGTGAGGATAGCCTGTAAAATAGAGTTGATGGCTACAGATTGATATTAAATTATGTACAAGGTAACAACGTGGAGGGATAAAAGCGCATGCGATTGAACTGAAAATGTCACATCCTCAGCCTCGTTGCTGTATTTGTGGCGATTCAATGCTTCTTTGCATAACCTTTTGAAGTATCATGACAATGGTGCTTTATAACAAACGATCAGTTAGCGCTGAATACGGGAATGGGTCTTTATGTCAAGGCTGTGCACGCTGTTTCAGCAGCATGCTAACTGCTATCAGCCCAGCGCAGTAGCAGGGCGACTGTAGAGACCACAAAAACACCATGATATATGGGATGCTGTTGAAGGAGACAGAGATAGGGCAATTCTTTGTACAGACTGTGGCTCTGATAAGCATTCAGGGCACTTCAAGCAGCATTCAGAGCATTTAGGGCAGCAATTAGCCTCCTATTCGTCTATCCCGATAATGTCAGACTGGAGATACTGGATGTCGGGATGAATAGTGTAACATCAATCCAGCTATTTAGCTGATCCTTTGTGTGCTGATTGTTGTGTGCCACAGGGAAAATGCACAGACTGCGTATGTAAAGGTTGGGTTGTTTAAATGCACAAATCTTGGATTGTGAATCCACGTTTTAGGAATTGATTGAGTTGATTCTCTTGGAATTCTTGATTCTCGACTTCAGTAACTAAAACACAAGACATGAAAGTAGATCTGTAAACAGAGCGATATTAATGAAGTAAATATTACAATATTATGATAGATAGTTTGATAGTATGAACCTGACGAATTTACAATTATCTTCAGAATTATTGGCACCCTTCATAAAAAGGAACAATAATTGATATATAAATTGTATAGCACATGCAATGAGTGAATTTTCTTTTTTGAGCTTTTGAGTTTAAAAATATGTCACATAGTTGTACTCTAATAATTTTTATTTTTTTTTTGCAAGTATAGGATATCAGCACTGCCATATGTAACATTTGGTGAAGTTTCCTTTGGAGCAAATAACAGCACTGAGTCATTTCCTGGATATCAGAGACACTTGTCCAGGCAGGAACATGTCCAGGTTTTTAAACATGCTCTTTGGTGATTAATGGCAAAGGGATTTTACATGTGTTCATTCTCATATTTGGTCAAAGGTAACAATAGAGCTTCCAGCATCTGAGAGTATTTTAGAAAGAATTGTTTTATTTGATGAATGTTATGAATTGTTTCTATTGTAAGAAAATGAGTAGTCTTAGGAGAATGATTTTTGTTAGAGAAAAAGAAAGTAGTTTATTCAGTTGTTTTCCAGTGGAAAATTGGAATCATTGTGTGCAATGTTAATTTTTAACAGTCATTTTTACCATCTGCATGGTGGTGCAGTGTACAGTGTTGCCACCCCACAGTTTCAGGGTCTCTCAGTTTCCTGAGCTCAGGTTACTGTCTGTGTAGAGTGCATGTGTCCTCCTATCTCCCAAAAACATACCAGTGGGTATATTGGCTATGGTAAATTGCCTCTAGGTATGATGTGTGTGCATGGACCCATTATGACCCTGTCCAGGTTAAAGGTTATTTGAATTTCTGCCCATTTGTTTGAAGGGTGCCAGTAATTCTAGAATTAAACTTGCAATTGCCTTATACTGACTTACAATACATGATGAACTACCAACAATGTACCTGTCCCTGACTCTTAACTCCCTCAGATGGGTACACTCTTAAGAAAATGTAATCTAATCTGTCTCTCTGGGAGAACTCTTGAATGGTTTATGTAGAGTCCTCCAACAGAGCATTTTCTTTAGAAATCTTGAACATCCAAAAAGGAACCCAGATGAAACCCATTTTTTAAGAGCTGAGCATTAAGATGCATTGAAAAACGCTTTATTGTAAGGAATTTTATTTTCTTAAAGAATATGCATTCGCAATGTGATTTTAGGGGTTTGGCTTTGTCAGACAACGACAACTGAATCTCCTACTCACTCTGTGTGTGAACTTCAGCCAAATCAATTTCACTGTGTGGAATTGACTCCCAGTTGTAGTGCAAGATCCTCAGAATTAGTATCGGCAGCTAACGCTTTACTGCACATAGATGCTTTTGGATTTTAGGAGAAAAGATTGGTCTAGGTTTCAATTTGTGTGTGTCTATGTGGATGTGTGAATTTATTGCTTATTATCGCTCTGTTTGTGTCTGCAGAGTAGTGAACTGCAGGATGGTTTGCATTTGAGATGTACTGTGTGAAGTGTTGCCAGGTCCAAATTTGAAGAGAACTCTATTTATTATGTTCACTGTGTGAGCAGGCCAGTCAATTAATTTGAACCAAATTAAAAAGCTGTGAAAAGTAAAAGAGTACATTAGTTAGAAGCATCATTGTGACGCAGGCCACTTCACTGTGAGACTCAGAGACACAGGGAAAGAGAAGACTGTAGAAGGATGCAAAAAGTGCCTAACTGTGACGACTGCCATGTACACACACACACACACGTGCGGACCAAACACATATGCTTATGAGTTGCTACCTAGAAAGAGATTTGGCTATAACAGCCCAGAACACACGCGCAGTCAGAGAAATGGGAGTGTGTTCCAGTTAATTGGGTGACCCCTGGGGCCAGAAGAGTGATTCTCCCTCGTGGACATTAATATTGGATGAAGCCTTCAAAGCCAAAGTGTCACTATGTCTCACTTTCTCTCTCTCTCTCTCTCTCTCTCTACCAGCCCGCCATCATGCCAGTCCAGCACTACTGTACACACTGCTTTAGACCACAGTAGGAGCACACACACACACACACACACACTGCTAACCAAAATCAAAGAGAGCAAGCAGTGATGTATAAAAAAATATATATATATATAGAAAAAAACAGATTTGCAACTACTACAATACACAACATGGCAGGATTATTAACACTGAGTTTATGTGAAAATTTTTTCCAAAATTATTACATACACTCGTTTTCAGAAATGTACTCATACTCTAATGTACCATGTGGAAAATACCTTCATCCTCTGTTGATAACAATCTTGTGCATTAACTTTTAAATTCTGTACAAACTTAAACTTATGTTCATGAAGGCTTCAGGAGGATCTTGTTACATCCCTGGACATAGTTTGGCTTTCTGTCTCTTTCTCATTCCCTCTCTCTACTCTGTATTTAGCCTATCCCGGATATGGCATGTTTGAGCCCGTCACGTCAGTCCCTCTTAACAGCTGACATCTGCTTTTGTACATGCCAGCATTATCTTAGTGTCGTACTTTGTTGGCTCTTTGCACTATGTTAGTCTTTGAACTTTGTGTAATACAGCATTATGCTAGCTTTTTTTACTCAGTTACTATATGCTAGCTCTTGAACTTCGTTTACTGCAGCTTTACATCGGCTCTGTAAATTATGTATAGCTATAATCTACATGCTCTCTTGTCCTTGAGCAAGCCAGAATTTGTTTTCTAAAATGTCACATTGTGTTGCTGGGTGTCAGAATCAGAAAAGTGTTCATAAATACATTCGTTTTTACCGCATACTATCCAATCAGACACATTTTCAAGCCAACAGGAGAAGGTTGTGGTTACAGGCACAAATTCAGCTAACTTCAGCTAACAAATGAGTTTATGGGATCTGTTTAGGCAGCAGCTCGGCTTTAGTGACAAGAAGATGTCCTCAGTGTTGTAGTCGTAAAACATTACACCTTAAACGTGCCCACAAACAACAAAGTTGTAATCGTCAAGAGAGTTGTATACTTGAATTTCTCTCTTAATATAAAAGTTCTACGAGCTATATACAGTATACTGTATATGTATAGCCGGCTAGGCTAGGTCACCACTTAGCATCATTTAGCTAGTGACAGAATGCCAAGCCATAAGGATCTTCTAGAGTTACATCATTTAAAAGTGTTAGTTTAGCCGAATAGCACACCTGGTGTTTTAGTCGTAATCCATAATAATTAGTGGATAACAATTTAGCTAATTCATAAATAAAATTCTTTATAAATTCTTCAGTCAGATTAGAAACAAGTACTGTCAGTTTGCTAGGCTACTTTTTACTTCAGGTCTTTTTGTGACCAGTATCTGACTCATGGACCATTTGAAAAGGATCATCCTCTTGCTCAAATATCAATTAGATACACTTTTCAGCCAGAATAAAGTTATTCTCTGCCTTCATGACACTCCGGGCCATAAAGTGCAGCAACCAAACCCACCCCATCAATTTAACTTAACAAAAAAAACCAACATTTTATTCATGTGCTCTGTGTTTTGTTGCTCCTTGACACCCGACAGTCCCGGCCCTATAAATCAGGCCTCCTCCCAGCTCAGGATGTTGAGTGTTTCATGGCTGATCATCTTAGATTTATCTCCAAATATACTGCTGCGGAATGTACTGTCCACTCAGACAAGTTGTTTTGCCGGGATTTGCTCTCTGTTAGAAAGAGTTATGTACACGCAACACTTTATGTCTGGAGTCGTGGGGACAAAGCCGTTTACCACCTATAGCAGAGAGGCTTTGTAAATCCACTTATCAATCTCAGTGCCGTTGGACAAATTCTCCCTGGCAGCCGAGGCTTGAGAGACGGAGTCATCTTTATGGAGTCGCTCGCTCTGTGTCTACCCATCGACTGGCTTTTTAAACCATAAACGCATGCAGAAGCGTTGTAGTGTAAACAAGGTTGTATTTCAGGTTCATCACAAACACTAACTTTTTACTTGCACTGTGTATGAGTGTGTCTGTCTAGGAATGTTTCAGAAATTTCCACATTTCCAAAAAGCTGTCAAAAGCATTTCATCTGCACATGATTAAATGAACAAGAGCCAATGCATCACTTTTCCAAAAAAAAAAAAAAAAACTCAGCCAACCCTAAAACACATTTTTAAGAATATATTTTTTTTTTTACAAATTAAAATTTTTTAATAAAAATGTTTGGACTGAAACCCCACTTCTCTTTTTCTCCCTCATCTCCCTGTGTCCCTCTCTCTTTTTTTTCTCTCTCTCTCTCTCTTTTTATCCATTGCTTTCAATGTCTTTGTCTCTAAGTCACACACACACACACACACACACAGCATGACCTTTGGTATTTAGTGGCGAAAGGGCAGGGCCTGCATGTTGCAAGCCGCTAGTGTTGATCTGCGGTGGCCTGAAGCGAGGCATATGTCTGTTAACAGCGGGCGACAGATACAGGTGTCACTATCCAGGCTTTCCAGCACGACCATGGGCTATGGCAGGGCATCTATCCCTCCATATCACACTCCCTCTCTCTCTCTCTATCTCTACCTCACTCTTTTTCTCTCTTCCTCCTCTTTGTCTTTGCACCGACCTTTCTGTTCCCCTCTTTATCTTTCTCCTTCTTATGTATCATTCCACTCTCTTTTTCCTTTTTCTTCCTGTGCTTTCTTACTCCGTCCTTCATCCGTCGCCTTTCTCCTCGCTCTCTGTCTCTCCCTCCCTCTCCTTCTCTCTGTCGCTGCCTGAGGGCTGTGAGGATGGCAGGACCCATGCTAATCACGGGTGACACATCATTGAGGGGAGCGGGCTGTTTGCTGTCAGCAGTGTTTTTGGTTCATAATTATTTCACGAGTGTCACGTCAGTGTCAGGCTCCAGGCGAGCCGGAGAGACAGGCGGCCTGCGGAGGGAGAGATGGAGGGAGGGAGGGACAGAGAGAGAGAGAGAGAGAGAGAGAGGGAGAGGGAGAGAGGGAGGGAATGGGGGATGTCACTAGACCTCACTGTTAGCCATTTTCTGCCCAACACTTGCACTCCTTCACTGTCGCCTGCACCAGGAGAGAGAGAGAGAGAGAGAGAGAGAGGGAGGGAGACAGAGGGGTGTGATTAAGGCTGTAGGGTCACTCTTGGGACTTGTTTTCTAAATCACTGTCAGATCTCTGTTAGCGTTGAGCGCACACAGGGTCATGAGAGAGCTCTCACAAATGTGATTTGGACTGACTGAGTGTTGTCATTTTATACCGAAACAATTTAAAGACCCAATTCTGCCTTGTATGACAAAATCTACGGCATAGCAAACAGTTACAGAGTAAAAAGAAATTTTCCATTATGATGATGCCTCACTAAGACTTTAAGATTTTCTTAGATGAGCATGGTTTTTGTTAAATTTCATTTCATCAGCGCTGGGCAAATGTAATAAGCCTACTCAGCCTATGTGGACTTAGTCTGAAAACATTACCACTTGTGCATGAATAACCAAACATTTTGATTTAGATAATAGATAATAAACTAGTCAGCTACAATCGCATTCAAAATCTACTTGTTTAAAAAGTGTATTTAGTTTATATGAAACAAAACCAGAAAAAAAGAAGTGCAGATGAGGAAAAGAGAAAATAGACGAAGACGAAGAAGCTAAGGTTCGGACAAAGGTGGCAGCGAGAGCATCCAGTAGAAGGTAGGAAGAACAAAGAGTGCAGCGTGGGCTTTCTTTTTTACTCCTCTTTCTCTGGTGTCACGGGCGTCAGCGGCGCAGGGGAGGAGGGAAGCAATCAATGATTTAAACAATAATGCTGCTCTCTGTATTCCCTGTCACACTCGCGCCTGCTTGCCGCTTCGAGGACTGTCACACACTGTCTCCAGCTCGACAGCTTATCTCCCGCATCCTGCTACTCCATCTTGTAGCTGTCCGCCAGTGTCCTCGTTCACACACACACACACACACACTCTCTCCTTTCACTCCCACTCTCCATTGCTCTCTCTCACTTGCTCTCTCTCTCTGAGCAGACTCTGTTACTCACATGATGCCTTCACTCCTGGTTAATACACTGTGTCCCTCTGTAACCCTCCATCTCTTTGGTTCCACACCTCCTCCTCTTCCTCCTCTTCACTCGTAGGTTGGAGTGGCAGGGCCACTGCTTTAATGGAGGCTTCTTTCCTGCTTAAATATGGAAGGCCTTTGGCTTGGCATTCACAAAAGTGTGTGGTAAACCACTGAGAAGACAAGTCGACAGTAACCCAGTGCGTCGTAGATAACTCCCTCATCTTTGCCTCGCTCTGAATCCCAATCGCCCATATACACCCAATTCCACCTGCCATCTCACACAGTCTGCCTTGTGCTTAAAGATATCACCTTAAATTAAGCCAACGGGACAAACAAATTACATCTGTCACCTCCGGTTTTCGCGGAGCCGACAGGAATTCAATATGGGTGGCCATGTTTGTTCAGTGGACTTCTAATCACACTTCTACGCCAGTCTCTCTGATCACCGACTTCAGCAAGGCGACTAGCTTCAACCCTGACCAGCAGCGCCAAATATAAGGTTCAAAGGTTACAGAAGTCGCTCCTGTCTCTAACCTGCACGTGTTGAAAGGTAATCTGCAGAATCGATGGATTCGTGGGGACGGTCTTCTCAGGGGAATGTTAACCCCTGTGCCATCAGGCAGGGTATGGCAACTCTGCACAGCTAGAGGTCAAGGGTCAAGCCATCCACCCACATGGCTGCCAGCATACTGCATCATTGGCTGTTATGGAGGAAAGAACGATGGAGCTTAGTAAGGGAGTGAAACTGTGGTGTGGCTCCAATGCTAATAGCAGGTGGCTATGGGATGGTGGCTAGATGATTGCCAGGGAAAGATGAGTACTGATAATGCTAGGCTAATACAGGTTAGTGCAGCACCAGGGACTGGAAAGGAGTAGTAGATGAGTGTTTCCACAGTTGAGGCGCTATTAAGGCTTTGTAAGTTATAAAAAATTAACTTTCTATTTTATTATTGAAATATAAGAAAATGTGCGTTTAACATGTACCATTCAAAAAAATGTATTAACCCTTCTCAGGCAAAGGTTTCTTTGCTGACATTGGCTGCATTTTGCTTTAAACACGTAACAGAGTTAAAAGTAACAGGATTGATTTTTTTTCAGGATAGAATTAGCAAATACACAAAACATGGTTAACTAGCATCCATGCTAATGACATGAGGACATGACATTTAAAATTGAACGTACATTGAAAGTGACCTCATCAGTCAATATCACAATCTCACTGAAAATAAAGAAAAAAGAATGAGAGAACTTTTTCTTCTTCCCATGATCTTCAGGACATTTGGGTGATGCAACTTCCTGTTTAACATGTGACTTGTAGAATACTTCAAATATTTAATAGTTGTGAACGCGTTCAGGTAACAGGATGGAGTGAATGTCATGGGAACTAAAACATACATAACCTATAACAGATGACTTATGGACATGAATGTTTCAAACATAAGATGTTAAATGGATTCACACATTAACGCAAAAAAAAAAATATATAAAAATATAGTTCAAGGCATAGTATAGTTATAATGGGCTGCGACAGGCAAAAATGTTGTAGATGTTCTAGGTTTTATTAATATTTAAAGTTATATATGTGGAACATGCACATAGGTTGTTGTGGTTATTTTTACTTAATATGTATAATATATTTGTAAATGTAACATCAGTGGGACACAAATGCTACTCTGATCATGGAATCACTCAGACAGCCAGTGCAAGTTTAGATTCAGGTGTGCTTTATTCAGGAGCTGCTCTCTTAAATTATGTACAAATCAAAGCCTGAAATTTAGCTTTAGCTCACATGATCCGGTCCTTTATGATTTCAGAGCTAGATTAAAAACATGAAATGAACTTTGGTTTGTTAGAGCAAGAAAAACAGTAAAATACATAGTACGGGAACTTCATAGCCAGGAAAGCAAAGATGTAGTAGGTAATATGTGGCCTTCTACATAATGTTGAGCTTTATTCACTGCTAAAGAGAAAAGTCTTACATTTGTAACACCAAACTGACCACCAAATATTAAACAAGAAGCACTACACTCATTTAAATGTTCGCTGTCATCCTCCATTTTTTTTTTTTTGGAGGAGATGGGACTAAAGTTAGCAATACACTTTAGACAATATTTAAATTAATTACAACATTTATTCAGATATTAGATATTTAGACAAACGCTTTTCATCAGTGAAGAGTGAACAGACAGATATGTACACACAAACACTTACTGTACATTCGTGTAAACTACATCTAGCACCAGTTACATGTTTCTGGGTAAAATACTGTTGTTGTTATTCTGACAGTGCTGATTTTGTAAAATCTATTTTTTCCCAGTGTTTCGAGAGACATAGTGATAGGGTTCAAATTTAATTTTTTAAAAACTCTTCTGGTTTAGGCCACGCCCACTTTAAATCTGAAAATTTAAGTGATGTGGCTATTTGGATACAGATACAGAGCACTAAACAGATACAGATACAGATAGTGGCATTGTGTTACACCCTTACTACAAAGATAAGATCGAGTAAGGAGTCAATGTAGAACCTCCTCAGTACCAGTAATGGTCATGGTTGATGTAAATTCGAGAAATTCGTGGTCAGAGTGTGATGGCTGCCTTATTCCTTAACGCAGAGCCCATAGTGAGCACTCTTCCCTCAGGTCTCCAGCCACACCCAGCTCTCAGATCAGAGGTCAAAGGTCACCACACAGGATAATTACACATCTTTGTTCTTCGAAATCTGACATGAGTGGTTATTAGCATGGGCTGAATTTTCTTAATGATGACAGAACTCATTGTCAAACTTAATGAACATGTGTCAAATGATCTCTAGAACAATTGCAGAGTGAAGACTTTCAAGAGACCTGTGACTGTGATACATAAAAAGGTTTTTAACATACCATCAATATATTTTAATAGATATTCTATTTCATTAATTTCATTTTACTCATTCTGTTAGTTCAAAGCTATTGCAGTTCTTTTTTAAAAAAAAAAATATATATATATTGACTTGTTTGTGTCTTCTTTCTATTTAGCCTTCGGTTTCTTTTGTATGTGGATTTGTGTACATTAAGCCTGTATTGCTGGAAGCAGGTGCATATTAATGTCTAAAAAACACAGCAGTACATTTAATCCTGGTCTGAGATCGAGGTTTGCCTACTCTTCTCCTGAGGCATGTGAGATCTGCTCTCGATGCACCTGTAGAAAAAAAAACACTCGGAGTAGGTGGCACATGACAAAGCTTCAACTCTACCCAGTTCAGCTCGAAATAGGAAATTGTGCATGTTGCTTCTGATGTGCTGTCTAATATGCAGTGCAGTTTGCCACAATGTAATTTTAGTAATGTGTGAAGGTTTGAGGAAAATCAAATAAGATTTTGACTGGAGAAATATATATATATATATATAAACTAAATTTAAATAATACTTTTTGATGCATCAGGTCAGCGTCAGGGCATTTTCTTCCACCAAACCTTTTTAAATCATGACTGAACTGACTGAACTCACAGTGGCTAAAATGTAGCACCATGTTTTATTTTTTTTTTATTTAAAAAACTTAACACTGGTCAGTTGTCCTGTCAGCTTAGTAAAGTGCTTAGAGGTGGACTGAGTTCAAGTGATTCGAACTGATTCATGAATAAAGACAAATGGTGATCAATAGCTAAGATGTTAATTTAATGTATAATAAGGAGCATTAAAGACATTAGAGAGCTGTCTGTATCACTTGTAAGAAAGTGGAATGAACGACACAAGTCAACTTCCCAGAGGAGATCTGTTACCTTTCCCTCCCCCTCTCACCACTTTCCTGGGTCAAACCATGTTTACACATTTGACACTGCAGGTGGCCTCTTTAAAAATACATGAACAATAAATATAATCCACCTCCTACTCCCCCCTACACACACACACACACACACACACACACACACACATTTGCGGTGTCCACTCTCTCAAGGCCCCATCTGCCCTTGTTTGGTGAGTCCAGTTAAATGGAAGACAGGAAATGGGAATGAAAGGCAAAGCCCCCTGCTCTTCCAGGGTGACTAATATCCTTTGTGTCAACATCAAGGCATCCTCGGCAGCACAGGCCCTATCCGAGCTTTATCTTCCACACCGGGCTGCACCATGCAGCTCCATAATGAGGCCCATTTCAGCTCCTCATCCTCAGCCAAATGGCTGCCTATGACGGCCAATAGCTTTTGTTTCCATGCTGGTAATATGGCTACAGTCAGGGTCAGCATGGCAGGAGCATATATGAACGTGCTTTCATTCAGGAACCAGTTGAGAACCAATGATGAATGTCAGAAATTTTGTGAGAATGTGAGAATTTAAATAAACTGAAATAACTAGATAAATAGGGTTTATCAAAAATTATGAATTTTCCACTTTCCATTTTGCTTATTCACTGGAATGTTCTAGTTTTGTCCAATCAAATATTTTATCTTTTTATTCTTACAAAATATTTGTGACATATTTACAAATCCATTTTGCCATTGTTCTTTAAAGCGAGTACTCAGGATGGCCTAAACTTTTAGGATCAGATCCTTCTTGTGACATTCATTAGGGTAAAAATGGGATATCATTTGAGTTTGTTCAATGTGACATTACTGAGAAGTGCCAAAATGAGATGCAATTGCATCATTAAACAAATGACCTCTTGAGAAGACAGCAAAAACACTGGCACAAGGACAAGGCTCTGAACAGGACATCCATCAATCTTGCAGGATCAATTTTCCAAAGGTCTCCTGAGCAGGGATAAAGGCAAACTGAGGTTAATCTGCAGAAATTATGTTCTTATTAATAACCATTTTTCAGATATCTAATGCCTGTGGAAGAGTAACTCAAATGTTAATCAAAAGTGATAGCGAATTCCTCTGTCTTCTTCCTCCCCCAAAAGAAAAGTCGGAGGCATTCTGCCGGCAAGCAGAAAAATCACATTTTCTCTTTTCATTTATTCTGTAATCATATTTCTCTGTTTGCTTCCACAATGCAATTTCCCCACGATGTTGTCCTACAAACCTGGTATACAAGCAAACCTTAAAAGTCGCTTTCATTTTTAACATCAGGTTAACAAAGCAACAGCATTTCATGTCGCTGTAACAGTTCAGCGTGCAATTACAGTTAATTTGTCCAGATGAAAACATCTGAAAGCATTTGTCTGCCGGACTCTGGCTGTATGAGAATATTCATGTCTTTGACTTTCCACACTCAGAAGATAATTATTGTTATTACCATCACGGTTGAAATCACTCCACAAGGACATGTCATTACAGTTAAAATCCACACGTGCACGTGCACGCACACACACACACACACACACCCACATACTCACTCTCTCCAAAGCAGAAAATGTCTTATTAACACCTTCGAAATGCTAATCAATGCCTTTTTGCCTCCATGCCTTTACCATCTAGGACAATGAGTTTTATGTATACAATTATCCATTCTTTCTCCTCTGTCCTCATGAATGCATTTATAGCTACTGTAACATTATTGATTTAGCCATAACACTGTCATTTCTGTATCATAAACAGGTCCACGCTGTCTAAACAGATGTCAGCAGGAACAATGGGGTTTAGTGTAAAACACGGCCACTCTGACAGGATATATGATTAGCTGCTGGCGGTGGTGAAAGGGATGGCTTGACACGTGCACAAAAGATGGGCTCTCCCTTTCAGAGGCAAACAAGAGGCCGCGAAGTGGACATCGCATTGAATTGCGCACATGAGCAGAGGTGTAAGAGCCCAGGATGCCTATTTCTGAAAGAGCTAGGGGAAAATCAGTCTGCATCCATAAAACTGATGCAGCACATACGCTGCACACACATACAAAAGACCCTCTGTGGAAAAAAGTCACTTTTCTCACAAGCTCTGGGGTTATGACATACAAGAGGGCTGGGAATTCAGTGAGCATGAGCTCTTAAACAAAGCACAAGCACACTTTTTCTTCCTGTTCGAGGGTTATATTTTAAATGCAGCCTTGCATGAGTTATCTGAGGACAGTTCTGGGCTCACAGCTGTATGAGAGCAGTCTTTGTGTTAGATGCAGCCATATGATATGGCAATTAGTGTAAAATATTGTCCTTATATTATCTTCCCTTCATTTTCTACATGTTCTCCATAGTCTCCATAGACTCAAAGCAGACGCTGCATTAGAACGGACGGAGGCCTGATGTGACCAAGGAGAGCTCTCTGTACGTGTGTGACAATTAGGTTTGTGCAATATTTTTTTTTTTACCTTCTATCAATTTAACTTTTAAAAAAACTGCCAAATGGTTATTTGTCCAGAACCACTAGCGTAAAAAAGAAAGGAAAATGTCATGTCCACCATTTCGGGTTTAAGGAGAGTAGGAGAGTGCGTAATAATAATAATACCAGCTGTGCAGGCAGGAACAGTTTACTGGCAACAGCATTGTGAAAACTCAGCTGGATGGTGGATTTTTAGGAGATTCTGCAGTAATCCGCACTAAACAGTAAAAAAAAAAAAAAAGTAGGACATTTTCGAAATAATCATTTTACAGATTGGTTGTCTAATGTTCAAATGGCTGACATTTTCACTGTTGATCTGGTCTAAGCACTGACAGTGCAGGAGAACAAAACAAACAGTGTAATTAATCACTTTCTAATTAAAATTATTCTAAAGTGTTAAACTTAACACATCGTTGCAGGGTTATTTCATCTTTTTTAGGTCAAAATTTTTTGCCGAAAACCAAAAGTGCAGTTTTTGACTGTTTTCGAGGGAAATTCCCTAATAAATATAGTTAACTGATGTTGACTATATACTTGTCTAATGTTAGTTAAGCTGAAGATACACTGATAGATTTTATTTCATATTAATATACTCAAAACACTCTCCTTTGACCCTGAGAGTAAGTGAGAGTGCCTCGTGAGGCTAGACAAGAGCATGTGAGATTGGGGGAAGGGGGCGGGTCTTCCAGACAGTGTCAGTTAATATCGGAGAGTTCAAAATACCTGCACAGATCATTCTAGATCATGTGTCTGTTGGGTCACCTCCTGCTTTATCAGGAAGGAAAATACACTCTTTTGGTGTATTTTTGAATGCTAACTTATACTAGCATACTCTGATGTTAAATTGTGGAGATCCTAGACAAAAAGCATAACGGTTGTCAGATCTGATAAACTAGTATAATCAGAGTAAACTTCACTAGATATCCAGGCAGTGGAATATTGTGTAGAGACAATTAAATTGTTATATCGCACAAGCCTAGTTGTGCATACCAGACCAGAGGTTCGGACATTTGGTGGCTTGTAAAGCATCCACTCACAAAGGTAGCTAAGAAACCATACATAATGTGACAACCAAGGAAAAAGGCATCACATCACATCATCAATTTTCTTTTAAACTCACAAACGTAAAGCCAAAGAATAGGCTTTGGATATTGGGGTGTCATGGTGGAGGGTCTGAACTAGTCATTCATCAGGGTCATGGTGGACCCAAAGCCTATCCCAGGAACACTGAGTGTGAGGTGGGAATAAACCCTGAATGGGATGTCATTCCATCTCAGGGCATCATATATACATACATTCATTCACACCTATGGGCAATTTAGCGTAACCAGTCCACCTACTGGTATATTCTGTGAGGTGGGAGCAAACCAGAGAACTGGAAAGAAACCCACGCAGACATTAACCTGAGCTCAGGATCAAACCAGGGACCCTGGAGCTGTCAGGTGGCAACACTACCCACTGCACCATCATGCCACCCCTCAAATTTACATTTACATACATCCTTTATTTTCAGTTTAATTTTAACATTTTACAGAATCACATTTAATGAAATGATGAAATAACTTAAACATTTGTTGGCTAGTTTAGAAAAAAAAAAATCAACCAGTTGACTACAAGTCTATGGCACTTAGTGAACTTCATTACTTAACCAAACAGTGTTGATTCTGCTTTACACCAATTTACTGTCAGTTCAATAATTCACGGCTAGATGAGTTTATGGCCCTGTCTAGGCAAGCTGCTAAAAGTGAATGGCCAAATAACGAGATTTTAGCGACGGGCTTCTAAATTACCCTGGGATTTGTCGCTGCCTGTTTGTCAGTTGGCTTGTGCTCCAGGTCATGGGTGGCATTTGCTTGTGTGTCCCCTAATTGCTGAGTTGCACACAGACAGATGAGTGTTGATGCCTGATGCGGTGTACGATGGAAGCACTAATAATGTGCTGTTATCGGTGCAGGAAAAGGGAGTGCTAGTGTTGAGCGCTGTGGAGTCACACTCTTTGGGTTTCTTCCTCTGTTCTGTTTTTAATGAAGCATGGAATGGAAATGTCGACTGTAAAGATTGTGTGTAAGCATAGCAACATACTGTGATGAGGAAATAGTTAATGTTATGCTTTACTGTTATAGCTAATGATGCCACAAAAAGCATATGTAACATTTTTTTAAAAGAAGGTTTCATGCTTTGTAAAAAACAAATAGGCAAAGAGGGAAAATGTGTTTATTCCTTTCAACAAGTCAAAATAGCCTAACATGGGTTGTGTTAGTTAATGTCACTCAATCTGAAGAAGCAAGGTTATAAGTAAATATCGATATTTATATCAGAGTGCTGTTGAATTCTTCTGTCTGGTCAGAAGGTGTATATCAGGCGCTCTGACAGTACTGCACAGCAAATCACAGGTTTCTATTAATTCACACATTCAAATACATTATTGTTTCTATGGTTACAGCTCATTCACTGGGACTGCTATAGTGGATGGTATGTACAATCTAAGATTAATAATAAATAGAATTTTTTTAAAGAGAAACTGTGTTATT
The DNA here is from genome assembly GCF_027358585.1 of Pangasianodon hypophthalmus. NCBI lineage: Eukaryota > Metazoa > Chordata > Actinopteri > Siluriformes > Pangasiidae > Pangasianodon > Pangasianodon hypophthalmus. The sequence goes on from NC_069713.1 coordinate 24,944,331, forward strand.
TATTAAGAAAAACTAATAATCACTGATATGGTGAAGGATTCTGTAGCAAGATGTTTATTTAACATTTATGAAAGGAGTCTCCAGTGTCAGCACTTAGGTGTTCTGTGATGAAAGAATCTTCAGGACTTTGCATTTTCAGGTTTCATCTTCTCAACAAGACGTGTTTTTTGTCTTACTAACTTCAGGAGTGAGAAAAAAGAAAGATGACTTTTTTTTTCTTTTACAGTTGCTAAAACATAAGAGATTATCATAAGAGATTTGCGGATATTCCACCTCTACATTAAATTCAACCTTTACTGTAACTATAAACTGATAAAATATAAGATGTGATGTTCTGTGATTTAAAAAAAATGAACTGTTGGGAAATTGCTGTGATATAAGTGGAATAAAACACTTCAGGACATCCTGCTATATTATACCACGAACATTTCAATCCTTTTTCGTCTAGTGTGCACACTTATTAATACTGGAAGGAAATGAAGACTGTTTAGTGCTTGCTGATTTAAACCATATCAGTTCTGCTTCTTTGCTCTTTCTTCCATTTCAGCGGGTAAAATCTACATGGTTTTGAATGCAGTTTGTAGTTTATATTAAAGATAATACATGTATGTGTTTACAAATTACATTATGTCAATGTAGTACAGAACCTTGAGCCTAATATCATAAAGTGAGAAATTGGAAATGTGAGATGGAAGGAAGCCTCGTTGAGCCATTACCATCACATCAACAAAGCTAAGGTTCAATTTTTTAACAATATTCCCTCTATCATTTCCCAACTAATGGAGCAGCAAATAGGATAACAAGGCCCTGTAGATTTGTAGGCCGTCACTGGAAATTAACACATTTATGAGCTCTGTCTATATTAAACAAATCATTGATTTTATGTATGGGAGTTATAACGCCATATCCGGGTGCTGAGTCCTGATTGGATGTTCCGGCTGTTCAGTCTCCGCCCACCCTCCTGTGATCGCATCTCTTTTGAAGAGAGAAGGAAGAAGAGAGGTGCCTTGCAGACCACCATGGCGAGGAAATAAAACCACTGCTCCTCAAATGGCGTAGCCCCCCTGGCTGGACTGTAACACACACACTTTAGTTATATATGAAAGCTTGGTGTGTGTGTGGTTTGGGTGGTGGGGTGTCTGGCAGTATTCTGCCATTTTTAGAGCCCCTTCCACTTCTTGCTGTTTGATCATGTTGCACTGCTGCACTTAGAGATGGCTTATACACTGCTCACTTTCCCTCTCCATCCTGTCTGTGTTCTATTCTGAGCCCCCCTGCGCAGGCAGACGCACACAGCTGGATGGTGCAGCAGACCTTGGCGTGCTGCTGGGAACGCTGCGTGTCTTTGGGTCTGAGACTAAGATAAGACGGGAAGCCCTTAATGTAATTTCAGCAGAGAAGGGCGATCTGCCCCATGCAGCTCCCATGCTGGGCCGGGGTTCCTTTAATGTAAGGCGGCCTCTAAAGTGCACTATCACATCAGACAGGTGGCGGGAGGGAGAGACAGAAAGCGAGAAAGAGAGCCAGAGAGAGAGAAAGTACAAGTAAATGAGTCACAATAGAGACTCCCACTTGGACATACTCATTAAATCTTTCTCTCTCCCACTCTGTTACACGTACTCCATCCATTTCTCCTGACTTTTGCACTTTCCTTTTCAGCTGTTAAACCGAAATGTTCATATAAGCATCCATCAGGCTTTTTTTTTGATGCCAAATCACATCACATCGACTACACACTCCAAGAAGTCACTAGGACTCATGGTCAGTTGGTCACACTAACATTTCCACCATAATATTCTTCTGTCCAGGGTACAGAGGAGAGGAATACACCATTTCATTTAACACATCTCTCGACCCTGTACGCTTCCACCGCTAAGTGACAGAAATGAATAGCTGTGTGAGACATGCATCTGACAGACAATAATAAGGAGGCATTCTTCATTCCCCCAGCACTGCTGTATCACAGGGGCCATCTTTTCTCCGACTCCTCTGGACCCGGAGCTGCAAAAGTAATAATTAAGACGCGAGTGATGTGTTGAAATAATGTCTCTGTTATTAAAGGTGCCAACTACTTCTAAACAATGGCTTGCTCAATTACTGCATGGCCCTTCATTATCAGGACGTTTTAGGAAGTTAAATGAATTGGTGACGTGTGACTCTTTTGAGTGCTAGGAATTTTGATGGCTTGCTTTTGCTTTTAGTCGCTTTTGTGCTGGTGTTGAGTGAACGTGGAAACATTCACATTCACGGGTGGGCGTTGCCGAATACAAGAAGGATAACATGTTTAACAACTTTAAAAGGGTTGTCAGATTTGATTGACTGTTTTCCAGCCCATTGCTACATGTCCAATTTACTATAAACAAGGTCAAACCTTAACTTTTCTAACTAATAATAATAATAATAAACATCAGAAGCTTAAATTTCATTTACCAGAATCAACAGGATAAAAATAACCCAATTTGGAGAAAATTCTCCCCATCTGCAAACACCAAGACAAGGACACACATCACTCCAATAGAAAATAACATAAAACAAATGATTATACTTTGTACATAATAAAACATTAACTACGTGTCAGGGGTGTGAATTTTATTACGCCGAATCCCTATGATAGATCTAATGAGCTGTTAGCACATGAATAGTGAAGTGAGAAGAGACTATTTGCAGATGAATGAGTCCCTCCAGCTACTGTACCTCAACTTTAAATCTCCAGAGCCCTTCCCTTGCTTGTAATGGAGCATCTTAACGTGTTTGTTATCTGATAGAGTCCAGAGAGAATGTACAAATGCTCTAAATCAAATGAGAGAGAGGGAGAAAGAGAATATGTGTGCTTAAGCCTGGGTAAAAGGAGCGGTCATATCAAAAGCACTCCTCACCACTCACAAGCCAGTCCTCACCAGTCCATTTAGAAACAATGTTTAAGAGACTGAGGCCTGAAATTTGATTTTGAATGGAGAGGGACCTGGACTGCGGATGGCCTTTTTCCTCCTCGTGCTCCAGCTGAGGGCATTAACAACACAACGGAGTGCTAACGGTTAGAGGCCTGTGTGCTTCTGCAGCGCTGAACCACAAAAATGCACCGAAATTCCTGCCAGCAGCAAAATTTCACTTTTACCTGTGTAAAGAGGTTTGCAAAAGGCCAAACACATAATTAGGTTACATGGTAGGTTGCATGGTTTGAATGTGACTAAACTGCAGTGCAGTTCAACCTATTTCCAGCAGGTGGATGAGATTGATGAGGGAGTTCATTTTGGAAACTCAGCCAATCCACACTAGTGTACTAAACAGTATGTCAAAATAAAACAGCTCCAGAGATGGTTAAATATTTTTGACATCTTATTTGGTACTCTTTGCTTTCAGTCGTGGAAGGAGTATCATTGCTATGCGAGCCCAATCAAGATCAAGCCTTTTTGGTTAACTGTTGGCCATAGTGTACAAGAAAAAAAAAAAAAAAAGAAGAATTGATTCATTACATCAGATTTGGACAGTTATAGCCTACAGAATATATAAATGTATATTTATAGTATTTTCTTATACAACATACAACATATGCATGTGGATTCAGTGACAGAATTCACACAGAATCTTAGCAATAAAACACAAACATTCAAATGATAATTTGCATATGCAAAAATGTTAAAAACAATAAAACTAGCAGAATAAGTGCTCATTTAGGTCTTGCAGTGGAAGTCTTACATTTCTCTCCAGCTTTCTAGATGATGATGCAAACTAGTGCTCATGTGCAAGTGGTCAAATGAACAACAACAGCAACAACGTTATGTTATGTTATGTTATGTTATTTACAGGACAAAACCCTAAGTGTCCAGTGTGTCGGTGTGTCGGTGCTCGGCCCACGCGCTGCACCAGCGCACACTAGCTTTGAAGCACACTTACCCGCTTTGCTCGTGCACTGCGCGCGCCATTGCGCACTTTAATTTCTTCCCGGACTTTATTTCACACACAGTGTCTTCAGCGTCGCGGTTTCACAGAGAACCTAATTCGCCCCAAACGGCCCCGAAATCCCCTCGGGGAACACGGTGAAGGGAAGGAAGGGGGGTCGGTGTGATGGGGGGAGTGTTGAGAGGAGAGGAGAGGAGAAGCAGGTCAGTCAGTCAGTGAGCGGATCGGGCGCTGAGCGGCAGCACTGCACCTCCGACACAGCGCGCCAGGACCGTTAACACATCCACCTCCCTCTCTCTCTCTCTCTCTCCCTCTCTCTCTCTCTCTATCTCTCTTTCTGTCTGTGTGTGTGTGTGTGTGTCCGTGCACAGTTTACCCCCTCATCGATACGTGCAACTGATACTACCCGGGAAAACTCGACCTCACACGGCGATCATCTTGGCTGTGTGCGCGCGCCGCAAACTTTTTCCTCGCATGCTCTTCGGCTCTCTCTGCGCCTGGCACGCGGACCACGAAAAAAAAAAAAAAAAAAAAAGTTTCGCTCGTGCGGGATAAAACGACGCCCAGGATCTGCCAAGGAATTACTGTCTACACCGTAAGTGCTCCTAAATGTTTTGACAGAGATGTTTTACCCTCAGCTCGGACTGTTTTGTTGATCTTGCAGGGTGTGTGTGTGTGTGTGCATGTGTGTGTGTGTTTAATTCTCAGGGATCTCGCGCTCGCCGAAGTGTCGCGTGTCTGTAGGGAGTTTAAGGCGAGTGAGATTAGTGAGTTTAATGTAAACGCAGCATTGCTAAAAGAAGTTCCAGTTCGAGTATAAAGAGAAAGTCTTAATAGGGTTCTAATCAACATCTGTATGCTTAACATCTGTCACGTGCGAATTATGACTTTTACCGGATATTGTTTTCCTGTGCGCAAAGAGACTGGATCATGTCCTTGATCACATTTTAATCAGTGGCTCTGATTAAGGACCAGTCCTGGGTTTGCTGTATAGTTACACACTCATATATTGCATACAAACAAACAAACAAACAAACAAACAGACCTCAGAGTAATGGAGTGAGTTTAAAACTCTCAATCTGGTTTTTCTCCAAAGAACTAATCTGATTTACACAAACGTGCTTGCAGTAAACACCTGCACGGCCTCTTCTGCCATCAAACTGTCCGCAGCATGTCACAACTTTATTTATCTTCAGGAAGCATTTTTCATCCTGTGGATAAACTGGACTTCAGACTTATATACAAAGTAGGAAAGAGAGCAGTTTATGTCACCATGTTATTTAAAAATCCGTGCGAGCTCAAAGGGAACTTTTTTCCTCTTGAAACACAGACTAGCTGGAAGCCATGTGCGCTGGAGGACGCGTCAAATTAGTTTTTACGCACTTTTATTTTATTTAACGCAAAACCACGCGTTTGCGACCGCACGCCCCAACACCTCAGTGTGCCGTGTAGTAATGTTCAGCAGTCCTAATCTCTGTAATTATCCAGAAGCAAAGCGCTGTGAGAGATAGTGGACGCGGGGAGATGGGATTTTATTACTGGCTTTACTTCTCAGGGAATTAAGGCGCACAACAAAACTGATCTTGCGCATAATTAAATAACTAATTTTTTTTTTTTTACTCCAAGTCTTAGCGCCACAGCTCTCTCTCTCTCTCTCTCTCTCTCACACACACACACACACACTCACACACACACACATATATGCATGCATATACAAGCATGCCCTCGTAGCCACACACACTCAGAAGACTTTTAACTTCCTTAACTTGGAATGCATGCATTTGGATGCGCGCTTCATTAGTACAGTAAGTTTTGCGCATGGAAAAGCAGGTCAAGTGCAAGCCTACGTGAGGAAACACCTGTTTAAATCAACAGGATAATTACTAACCTTTCCATCCTGCGCACCATAAACGAAAACAACACAATCCACGCGTTCTCGCTTTGTGAGCAACGATCAGTTTCTCACAGCACTTCCATGCAGATCAACTAAATAACCCACTCAGCTCTAAACCTCACAGGAACATGGGTTTAGGATTTTAAAATGATTTGAGCAATTAGTTGCAAAGTGGTTATGTGATTTAAATACTGATTTAAACAGGCTTCAGATATTTTAGCTGTATCTGTTAAAAAAAAAAAAAAAAAGAAAGAAAGAAAGATTTTTTTTCAGTTACCACATACCAAGGAATTTAAACTACAAGTGGATTTTTACATCCAAGCAGCCTGCATATTTTTCATCTCCTAGACAACTGCATATTAATGCATTTTATTAATGATCTCTCAACACACACACAAAGACTTAATAATAGATAAAAACAAACAATTACATTAAAAAAAAAAACAAGAAGAAGAAGAAGGACCGTGCATTTTTTTCAGCCTGGAGAAAAAAAACTTTTATAGTCGGTTATTATTGCTATGTTTATATTACATATGAAGATATTATAATTATATTATTAATAAATAATATAGCATGCGTAATGGTAACGCCTACAAAACGAAACGCGCCTATATTAGCAATTTATTTATTCATGGTTTTGATCATTCTCACATCTTTCCTGTTTACTTCTCCTGTGTGATTTAATCATGTTCGCAACAATTCCTTGCCACATAATATTTTTTCCCCTTCCTTCTTGTAATTTCTGTTTGTGGTGCGCTTCATAAATCTTAATGATCCGGATGGAAATGTTTATAGAGCGAATAAGGTCGCGTCAGTGTCCTCCGCTTTTCCTGCGCTTTTCCTGCGCGTCCTGCTGCCTGCTTAATCTCAGAGAAATTGAATAATGAAATTATGACACCCCAAGATTAATGTGTTTATTGACACTTGCCGCACTGGTCAGAGCTGAATTATGTGATAAATATTGGAAGATGAACTTTGCCTTGGAGAATACTGCACAATCAATTTTTTTTTTTTAAATTTTAATGCGTAAAATCTGCGCATTATTAATTGCAATTCAATTTACACATGCGCAATCGGTTACAAGTATCACTGAAGGAGAATTTAAATGTGTTTACAAGATATTGGCCACTGCGAACTTTGATTTAAGAGACAGAATAGACACTCATTCATTGTACAAGCGTGTTTTTTTTTTTGTCTTTTTTTTGTTACCCAAAGCTTGTAAAAGTGTGCGCGCAATTTTACTGACATACTCTCCTAATTTTGTTTTTGTTCTGCTGTTATATTTCTTCACCACATATCTTTATGCATCGACAGGATAGACTGAATGGACTGCATAGACGCAAGGAAAAAGAAAAAAAAGAAAAAACAATGGTGAAAAGTGAACTGGGTTTATTTATGCGCGTTTGGATTTTCAGCCGCGCTTCTTTCTTTTCCTTTTCCTTTTTTTTTATTTGCATTGATCCGAAGTGCGAGCTGAAGTAAAATAAATGCCGATTCCAGTGTCCCGATCGATGCGTCAAGAGTTTATTGTAATCTGGATTTGTGGGATTTGTGTGTAGGGGGGAAAAAAAGGGCGTAATGAAGAGCATCCATTCCTGTTCACACAGGATGAAAAAGAGAAAAGAAGAAAGAAGAAGCCACAGTCGCAGAGCAGTGTGGGAATTTTAGCGCCAATATTTTATAGACTTGGTGTAGGAGTGACAAAGACAAATCCAGCCGGAGCGGAAAGTAAATTAAGCGCAGATTACTCAGATGTACCGGCTTCATTAGTTCTCATCGACAAGCGCGCCTTCGTTTTTCTCTCATATATTACAAGCAGACAACAGCGGACTCTCCCACAGCCGCGGACGCTGGTGTGTTTTCTGCTCATCACCAGCCAGCAGGAGTGAATGGCGTCTGCCTGCAGATGGTGGCATGATCACAATCCCCTTCAGCTTCCTTCAAATCACAGCTATTTGGTTATACAAAACAAAGAAGAGCTCATTTCAGACTGCATGAATTAACTCCAAAAAAGTGACCAAGTGCAGTTAGATAGTGCAGTTAGTGCCAAACTCATCACACCTGACAGTACACTTTAAAAGAAATGCCTGTGTCCAACCCTGTCCCGGGCTGCGTCCTGATCCGCACATTATACCACTGTCCAAATTGTGCACTATAGCTACACAAAATATTAGGACAGAAACAAACACCGCACCAAAAGAGGCCAAATGAGTCCGTTGTGTTCTCATGGCTCTGCGCTGGTCCTGAACACTATTTATTAAGGTAATGTGCGGTTTGGGACACAGCCCATAACTCGCCCTAATTTGTCTCTTATTATTTTGGAGCTCACAGACACGCCTGATCCGTGTAGCTTTTCATTTCTTTGCCAAGCGGAACATTTCAGATTTTATGGTGCTGAAGAGCACTTTGTTTGCTTACAACGGGCGTCTGAACCGCACTCATTCTCATGCTTTAGTCCTGGGAAATACTTTCCTTACTCTTTTTATTTTCTTTTTCCTTATTATCGACTTTATGGGTACGTTTTGAAATGATTTAATAGAAAACAAAAATTTGTTGGATATGCATGTGTATTATTTTATCATCATTATTATTATTAATTTGATTGATCAAAAAATTCGTTTTCTAGAAACGCAAAAAAAAACGCATTAACGTGTAAAATGCGTGAATTAAACGCATGAATTAAATGCGTGAATTAGTAGTTCCTTTTCTTAATTCATAACTCCATTCCATTTTGCAGGCGATGAATTCATGCGTAAAACACCATAGTGCGCATGGATTTATATGGACACGCATTTCCTGCCTTTTTCTCTGTGGCTTCATTATTATCAGTAACTGAATGCTGGAAAATATTTCTGTTCAGAAATGTTCCAGTGAAATCAAAATCAGCAGTGGTGTAAAAATCCAAAAATCCTCAATTCATTATCACAATGAAGGAGTTGTGTGTATGTCTTTGGTAAAGCGCTGAATCGAAACACTTTGCTGTCATGTATTGGATTCAGTCAGGCAGTCAGAGCACATCAGGTTTTTTGGAGCGAGTAAGTGTTTTGCTTTTCCCCCTCTCTTCTAGTCTCCTAGTGATGTGAATGTGAGTTTCAGTGCTGGAGAATAAGTTAAGTTAATTTTGCGCTCTCTCCCCTAAGGCATTAGCAGTGCATTTGGCTGAGATCGATCAGAGGCAGATATCTATCAACTTCTTCTCGTGCTGCTTATGACCCTCCCAGAGAGCCTGGGACCGGCCCGTCTCGCCTATGGACACATTTGCAAATGTCATTTACTCTATTCCGTACAGTATATCATTATAGGTCTACTTATAGACACATATTCAAATCTATATCATCATATATCCTGTATCATCTTATATGTGTGCATATAGCTACATGTAAATCAAGTTAACGGCTACGAAAGGGATGAGAGTGAATTTTTCTGGTTGCAGTGGCGATAACAAGGAACACTGCAATGCTGGGAAGATGAAACACTTTGCTGAATCACCAGATCACCAAATAATGAATCATTAACCTTGGTTGAATGTATATGTTGATAGGAAATTATTGGCTGTCTCATTATGCATTTGTTATGCAGAAGGCTTCAGTAGAGAGCTCAGGCTAAACCAGTGTAAAATCTCTCTCTCTCTCACTCTCTCTCTCTCTTTCTTTTTCTCCCTGTGTCTGTGTCTGTGTGTAACACATTCAGGCAGCAGTGGCCAGTGGTAGGGGTGGGTGGGGTGACTTCTTTGTAGTCCAGTGCTGGCTCAGAGCACAGAGGAGCCAGACACCTTGCAAATAATCTGGGCTTAGTGAGGAATTAGTTGGCTCAGGTGGGTGGGATGAGACAAACAGTCCGCCGGCCGCTAAAACGAATAGCTGAGGCAGGACGGGAAACTTTGAAAATCATTTTGTTCACAATGAATCAATGTTGCCCAGTGAGCCAAGCGCAAAGCTTTATTTGAAAAAGCAAATCCAAGCTCAGCTCGAGCCTCATGTCACTTCTGCTTTGTCATTCGCTGAGTAAATTGTGCAAATTCTGCGAGCAGAGGAAAAAAAAAACAGTCAAACTTCAGTGACGGGCCCCACTTGTGCTTATGCACATGGCAAGATCCAATAAAGGAGTGATTGATTACTGCTATTTATCGCCAGCTTTTATTGTGTGTCATACACTGGGGGGAATTTATTTGTTGATAGTGAAGTGGAGTGGTGAGGCGCAGCTTGCACGACCAGTATTGATCTAGTTTGCTGGATGTCCAAGTGTCATTATCTTTCGCCCGCGTGCTTGCTCTGACATTAAATCTCACTTTCATGTCTGCCGAATGCAGGTGGCGTTTTTTTTTTTTTTTTTTTTTTTATTTCTCATTCTGCAGCTGAGACACATTATCGAATTGTCCCGTTTTAGATTTCATACTGGAGGGAGGTCTGATTCCAATTCGGCAGGATGTACGAGCTGCGTGCTTGTGAGTGGCAGCCTGAGCTGTGTTTTCAATAGTATCGACTGCGTTCTGTCCTTCGGCCTAGAGCGCTTCTCTCTCAGCGCCGAGCGCCTGTTACTCGTGATGCACCGGTTTTCCCGCATGCATCTCTCACTGCAAATATTTGAAGCTGACAGAATTGAAGCCAGCATGCTGGAACAGGCGACCTCCATTTCAAGTGTGTTTCTGTCTCTGTTAAGTAGCAGCTCAAGTGCGGGCTGTGGGAAAACACCAGTTTACTCACCAGGGTGATTAAAGACCTTGATGTCCTGGAGAGCAGTTAGATAGTCGAGACAAGTTTTCAAGAGCAAAGTAGTTTGCTTAAAATGTGCTTAAGACCGTGGCTCACACTAGTATCGTTTCCTGCTACATTGCTTAAGAGCTCTCCATTTCAGCTGCCAGGGTTTGTGTAAAGCTTCTAAAGCCCAGAGTACTTTGTAGAGTGTGAAGGAAATATTCACATTGTTATAATCTGGAGAGCTTTATATATATATACATACATACATATATATATATATATATATATATATATATGTATATATATATATACACACACACACACACACACATACATATATATATATATATATATATATATATATATATATATATATATATATATATATATATATATGTACATATATATATATATATATTAAATACTGCTTGTGGGTAATAGAGCATGTTTAGATCTGCGGTGTTGCTAAACATTGTCCAATAATTGGCGTGAAATCTTTTAGTCATGCGCATGCTTTGGCCCAGTTGCCTGTTTTGTCTTTTTCTCATCTCCTTGGAGACTGGGAAACAGTGAGTGTGTATGTGTTTCAGAGGGAGAGTGACTGAGTGTGTATGTGTGTGAGGTTTTTTTTTTTTTGTGGGTATTGAATGACAGTGTCTGCCCTGTCCTGTAATAAAATGTAAGAGTGGCGCTTTCACGCTTGACAACAATCGCTAAACATACTGACAGACAGGCAGCCCTGGTCTGAATGACATTCCTCAACTAAAACCCACATTTTTAAGTCTCGATCTTGGCATACCGTCAATGGCAGCAAACGTTTGTTTTCGATGAAATTGAATTCATCTCCTCTGCTCTCCAGAGCGCACAGAGGAAATCTATTCTTGACGTCTTCCTACTTATCTTTATTGTGTCTCTGAGCCTCTTTTGTCTTCTGAGTGGAAAATATATTATATATATCACCGGGGCTGACATTGCAGTGCAGTAACAATGCTGTTTAAAAAAAAAAACCCTGTGTGAAAAATGTAGCGAGAGTTTTACACATCTTAATTTTAGAGATTTGAACCTTTTCACTTTAAATAATCGGTTAGAGTAACCTGTCCAGTATGAAATGTCATGTCAGTGTTTGGGAAATGCATGATTATAACGATTATAATTAATTACGAATGGAAATGAATTCAAATAATTGAAATGATGTTGGTGTTCGAATGTGGGATCTGAAATAATATGTTTGGAAAGAATGAGAAAGAAGGGGACAGGGTCAGGAAAAGCTGTCCAAGTCTCTCACTCTCTCTCTCTCTCTCTCTCTCTCTCTCTCTCTCTCTGTCTCTCTTACACACACACACACATACTCTGTCTGGCGTGTCAGTGTGTGTCAGGCTGACTCACCACTCCCTCTGGTTGTTCTGGGACACTGGGCTTCTGTGTGTGTGTGTGTGTGTGTGTGTGTGTGTCACTGTGTGTGTGTGTGTGTGTGTGGCCAGGGTACCAGGCAGACAGACCAGCCGCAGCGCTGCAGAAAATGATTAGCACATCTGTACAACACTTAGCCTACTTATATCTCCGCTCTCTCTCCCTCTCTCTCTCCTGCCATTGGGGGATATCGCATGTCCGTTTATTGGATTGTCAGTTTCACACTGCCTGGCTGCACTGATGGTAATGATAATAAAATTGAAATATCCAGGTACTTACCACTGTATTACCTTGCTATCAACACCCAGACACACTCATTTTTTAGCGCTCTTTCCGAGGGGAGAGATTCGATACAGTGACAAACACGTGGTGAGAAGCGAGAGAGAAAGGGAGAGAGTGTGAGGAACAGGGCGTTTGATATTGGTGCATTTTCAAGGTGCCGGTTAGATTGGGCGAAAAGACAGCGGGTAATGTGATTCTTGGGCTCCCAGCCAACACTGAGCGGTGTAGTATAACCCATTTTCCACAGACCGGAAAAGGAGCACATTCCCCTGCCATGTATGTGATAATGTAAAGCTCTTTACAGGACCACAGTGAGTGTGTGTGTGTGTAGGTGGGTATGCATGTGCTTGCGTGTAGAAGATTTGCAGATGTTCAGATCAGGTTATAAAATTGATTCGAATGAGTGTTCTGGACAGCTGATATGTGTAAAAATGCCTCGGTGAATTCCCCTGGAGCTTCTTTGATGCCGCCTGATTTTCTGTGCGGTGTTTGAAATAGCAGCGCGGTGACACAAGAATAAAGGCACGTCCACGTGAATTACTACACAACACGGAACACATTTTCCAGATGGATCACCTCTCGGATCAAGTGCTACTTTTCTTCCTTTTCTTGCGGCTCTTACGTTTGCAGAGCCTTCACTACGTTTCCGCGAACTGCTTCATGAATTATTTATTGGCAAAATATCTCTTATGCATTATCATCACTGTGGTGCATAAGATCACCTTTGTAATTAATGTATAGTGCAGTCTTTGTATTCAGCCTTTAGAATAATCAATTCATGGTAGTCAAGCAGTGCATTGAGTTTGGATAATTACAATCAATTACCAATTCCGTGTAATTCCATTCCCTGGCTACCTTGTAATAGTAGATCACCTTCAAGTCACCCCGTGGGGATTTGGAATAGCATACATACACTGCTCACACACGCATACACACACGGGCAAGATTTCTAAAAAAAAAAAAAAGTTCTTTTGACTCATTAAATCCACTCACACTTCGGCCAGTCGGCTCATCTAATCCTCACGGGGCTCTTGGGCCGTTAGACGGCAGCAAGGGTCAAGGGGTGAAGTGCGACTAATTTATTCATTCAGTCAGATTTCCTGTGCAGATGGCAGGCAGATATGCTATCACTATGAGAATCCCATCGGTGGGGAGAGGCCTGCTTCTCTTATCTGATCTGAGCGCCGAGGACTTATCAGCCTCAGACGCTGCTTCGCTCCACCGCCGCTGAGATGGAGGAATAAGAGGCTTATATGTGATTCGGCCGCAGATCTGTGGGAGGAAAAAGTTTTCGGGGGTAAAAAGTTTTTTTTGAGAGACGTCTATGAAGGTTGTCAGTCATTCAGGTCATGTGGAATGTCAGTGGTAGGTCAAAGCAAAAGTACATATGACAAGTTATGACACTCATCCACTTGCCTTTATTTGAAGAGTCTTCAAATCCAGATGCCTTTACTTACTCTGCCTTTATGTTGTGAGAGTTTGTTCTTACCGTGTGTTGCTCTCTTTCACAGGACGAGCCCTATCGAGCTTGAATTGCCAGCAAGAGGCACCCATTCTAAGTATAAAGGACGGACCCAATCGGCACCATACTCCCCATACCATTCCCCCCCGCTCTTTTCTCTCCACCCCTCCCCCCTGCCCCACTGAGCTCTCCGCTCACCCCTCCTCCTCCTCAACCGACACCCCCTGCCAAGATGGACCTTCACCACCGAGCCGCCTTCAAGATGGAGAGCTCATCGTACCTCCCTGGCCCACTGGCGTCTCCAGCTCTCATGGTGCTGGCGTCGACAGCCGATGCCAGCCGCGATGCCTCGGCCCCGTGCCAGCAGCCACGGCCGTTTGGTGCACCCGTCTCTGTCTCCGACAAGGACGTGCACCTGCCATTCGCCAATGGCTCCTACGCCTTTGCCTCCGTCTACCACCGGCAACCTGGCTTTGGTGGCCGTGACTTTGCACCATCTCTCCTGCACCTGCACCACCAGTTTGCGCCACCTGGCCTGGACTGTCCACCGTCCATTGGTGTGCTCAACCATGGTGCTGTCGGAGCCTTCCGGCCCTTCGCATCACCACCAGAAGAGCGTGATTCGGCCTCAGGTGCCTACCAATCAGCTTTCACTCCAGCAAAGCGCCTCAAGGGCTGCCTGGAGGCAGAAGCTTCTCCACACCTGCGCTACTCAGACGCCGAGGGTAAAGAGTACGACTACGGTGGTGCCCACGTGCCCTCAGGCTCACCTGGTGCCCTCAAGGCTGTGGAGGATGCCGGAAAGAAAATCTTCGCTGTCTCTGGCCTGCTGTCCGACCGCGAGGCCTCATCCAGCCCAGAAGACCGCATTGAGCGCTGTGAGTAGCTGTTTTCCTCTTTAACCCACACACACACACACACACACACATTTGAGTCTCTAAAAATGCATTTTTACTCTATTAGTAGATGTGTTAGATAATTACCTGGGAGGTATTTTTTAGAGGTTGAACATACACATGTTCTAAATTGCAATTTATATTTTAAAATATAAAATATATATTTTACAGCATTAGAAGCTATTAAACTCTCATTAAAAATGCACAGTTCTGTGCAGTAGTAACTTGTTCATGTCCCTGTTAAAAATTAGTCTACATGTATAAATGAATTACATTCATATCGTAAGCTACAAAAAAGGAAGAAAAAATAAAGGAAATACAGTATTAAAACACAATGACAATAAAAGACAATCACACTTTTACATTTATAATAATAATAGTAATTATTATAAAAATAATAATTATTATTATTTACAAAATTATTTATTTATTATTTAAATTATTTATTTTTTGTACCTAGAGATGTTGTACAAATCCTGTCACACAGTGTATTTACATGCTTTTTAAAACTAAAGAACTCATTTAATCTGATATTTTAGTATTCTTTGTTAGGCCAAATCTGGAATGATTTTTGTGCAGAAGTCTGAGACAGTACTTTTAACAGCAATCAGCTCTGAGCACATCAGTTTGTTCGTATGACACATTAGAGCAGGATGGTGTTGTGACCGTGTCCGTGTCACAGCCAGAGTGGTGGAGATGTTTGGACAGGGAGCCCCAGTGCTCCTCCGCCTCAGATCAATTCCACAGATACAACTCATAAATGAAATGGAGGGGTTTCAGAGGTGTGTGTGTGTGTGTGTGTGAAAGAGAGGATGAGCGAGATGAGAAATGAAATATGAAATAGGGGTTCTGTATGTGTGTGCATGTGTGTGTGTGTGTACACTTCAATCCATAAGGGATCTACAGGAAGGGAGTTGAGTGGTATTATTGAAGGCAATCCATCCTTACTTCTCTTACTCAAATACATTAGGAATTACAGTGAAAACAGACTCGCAAAGGTGCACACACACACACACACACACGTAATTCTATCATGGTGGCGTATTACCACTTATAGTCTAAAAAAAGTCCTCATGTGGACCAGGTAAGAACTGTCATAGATTCCTATAATTATGTGGGTTTTTATCACACACACACACACACACACACACACACATAAACTTTCCTCAGTAACTACCCCCCGCCCACGTTCAGCTCACCTTCTGTCAGAGAGGATGTGAGTGTGTATTTAAATGTGTGTGTGTGTGTGTGTAACCCCTGTCATCGTGACTCAATACTGCTTGCAGTCTTTTTTTCTGTCCTACTACTCATTTGCCATTTTTGTCCAGTTCTTGGTTTGAGTCTTTTTTCTACTTCCTCTCACTCTATCTTTCTCCATCACAATGTTCAAGAACTCCTTCTAATTTCAAACATTTTACTTTAGTGTGTGTTTATACACACCTCCTCTGTGACAGGCAGGCAGGTCAGGGGAGGCAACAGAGAAATAGAGAGCAAGAGAGAGCGAGAGAGAAAGAGAGAGAGAGAGAGAGTTAAAAGAAGTCTAGAAGGAGAAAGGGAGAGATGGAAACACCCTTGATCGAACAGATGAGAGACAGAGGCAGCGAGCTGAGACTGATCGGATAAAGAGGCTGGCATGCAGGCAGGCAGGGCTGTGAATGACACCCAACGACCGAAGTAGACAGGAAGGAGAAAGAGAGAGAAGAGAAACAGACAAAAGGAAGTGTCTCATCTAGGATTTCTCCTCTGAGAGGGTCTCATTTGATTGAAGGCGTGTTTTAGCTGGTGTAGTTGCTGTACAGAACGTTTTTTTCCGGAAATGTCCGTTTGGGTGGTGGGATTATGACGCCTCAGCCTGGGCTCAGATTAACTGTGAGATAGCTGCTAATTCCGGCCTGTATTAATCTGATGCTCAGAGTATGCGATAAGGGGCAACACGAGAGGGGATTAAGGAGGGAGCAGAAGAGGCTCACGGCCCTTCTCCGGCTTGGGAATACGGCCGAGGAGAAAATGAGTATGAGACTAAAACTAGCGCTCTCGCCTCACTCTGTGCTTCCCTGTCTCTCTCTCTCTCTCTCTCTCTCTCTCACACACACACACACATATACACACTCACACTTTTTTTGGTGCTGTATCTAATTAGATTAAACCACAGGCCCACCAAGGGCCCTAATGCAATTGAGTTTCTAGAACCCAGAGTAGAAGAAACTTAAATTGGGTTCCCCTTGACTGGGTAACTTGCTGCTGCTTGTCACATTGTGAGTGGTATCCTCTCACATGGTGTGTGTGTGTGTGTGTGTGTGTGTGTGTGTGTGTGTGACAGAGAGAGAGAGAGAGAGAGAGAGAGAGAGAGACTGAATCTCCAAATCTTTCCAGCAGAGAGCACAATGAATAAGCCTCTCTACTGTGAACCAGGAAACCTTGCTATAAAACCCCATCATGGCAACACAGCAGCTGATAAAGACTAACGTGACAGGCTTATCTTCGCTCTTCGATTGAGCACTTAGAATACTGATATTTACTTCAAAAGTGAACATTTTCATAACTTTTCTCTCTTTTTTTTTGTACTTTTGTCTGAGCGTGGGAATCCTCTTCTAAATCTATACAGTACATACTGTATGTGTGTTATATGTGTTTCTGGTATGTGAATTCTATGTGCGCGTGTGCATGCGCGCGCGTGTGTGTGTCTGACAGCTGGGCCTTGTTTATTTGCCTTTCCCTCCCCACATGCATTTACACGATGGAACAGAGTACTGAACCTGACCCAGGCCCGGACCCATTGGTCCACTTCCAAATCTCCATCCTCAAGTCTTGAGTGAGAAACTCAGATGGAACAAAGAAGAGAGGGAACGCAAAGGTATGGAGAGAGGAAGATAAAAGAAAGAGATAAAAATGAAAGAGCGGAGGGGGACGGCAAAGGGACGAGCGATGAGCTGAAAGGCAGACAGCAGCTGCCTTCCTGAGCAGTCGAAATAAAATGAGGGGGGGGAGAAAAATCCTTAAGACAACAGTGCGCAGCCACGCAGGCTTCCTTCCTGACGTGACCAGGCCGTGAGCTGTGTGGGCCTGTCGCCATAAATCCCCTGCTGATTTACGGGGCAGCTCCACACTTAACCCCCAGTGCTCCATCCAGACTGGATTTATTTCCACCTGAAACGTGAGTGATCGCATTAAAAACAAAGAAATTCTCTTTTTTTTTGCGTATCACATGCATTGTTATGCTAACAAACCCGGCAGAGCCGTGGTGCAGAAGCATGGAGATGCATTTCTGTAGTTATTTCTGCAGATCGTCTCCCTGCCACTTTGTGGTCGTCCGTCAGCCGCTGGCTTTGAGCCTTTAATTATCTGCCGTTGCTCTCGCTTGCCTCTCTTTCTCCCTCTCTCCTTCTTTCTCTCTGCCTCCTCAGTTGCAGTGATTGATTCCTGTTTTCATGTTTTTCGATTCGCCGGCGTATATCTTTTTGGGGAGCGTGTGGTTATTCTGCTGTCTTCTTCCCCTTTTCCAACGCTCTGAAGAGCAACATGCGCTGACAGCTGTTAAAACACACTAGTTTTTTTTTTTATTCCCCCTTTTTTCGTGTCTCTGTCAAACAGCAGATTGCACCGGGGTATTTGCGTTTCCTTTGGATGCATAAAAAAGCTTGAGAAGGGCTAGGGTTGCAGGCACGAGTGATAAAAGTGATCAGGAAAGATGAAAGAAATGCTGAAAAAAAATCACAGTGAAGGAAATCCTTTATTATCCATAACTCAATAAGACACTGCTTTACACCTTTGGCTGTTAAAGAGTTAACCTGTGTGGAGTTAAACATAGTCATCCCTGCAAAATTCTCTCTTTCTGCTTCTCTCTCTATCCTTCTCTCTTTCCCTCTTTTCCTCTTCCTCTTTGCTCTCTCCCTCCCCTGTCACGGTCTAGTGGCGAGGTTAAGTTCAGTAAGAGTGTTCTAATAATTAAGCGGCGCTGCCTGTGCTTTCCCAGATGTTAAAAGGCTTGTCCTCACATGTAGTCTCCCCATCAGGTCCCCATCCCTCCTCTCATCCCTCCATCCTTTCTTTGTCATTCTCTCCACCCCCTCTCTCTTGCCCTCAGCTTCAGCCGCCATCAGGGATGGACGAATCAGGGGCTCGGTGGCTTTGTTTACCTCTCCGTCTGTCCCTTTTGCCCTCTCACATTCCCTCTTTCAGTCAAGGAGGATGGATGAATTGAAAGCGGTGCAGCTTGGACAGAGCAAAGTCCAGTTTCATTTCTTTTTGTTTTGTAAGTGCTGCAGTTTTCTCGAGGCAGCTCCCGAGAGAGATGTAAGCTACTGGGGGTTTCTTTTACTCTCTCTCTATCTGTGTCCTCGCCGCTCTGGGTGGCAGGGGACAGCAGGTGTCAGTGCAGTGGCCCATGGCTGTGTGTGTGTGTGTGTATATGTGTGAGGAGCATTGGACTGTGCCATTGTTGCAGCATGACGCAGATCAAGGATTAGCGCTTCCTGCCTGTGCTTTGTTGGCTGCCTCACTCGAATTGGACACAGCCACCGTTTGGGAAATTAACAGGGGAAAATGAGATGATCACATGCGTCCTCGCTAGAGAAACAGCTGGGTCCTCCACGCAAATGTGTACCCCCACTTCCCACTCATCAGAGTACAGTAACACACACACACATTCGCATACAAACATTTAAAATGGAGACCGGGGAATAATTTGTTACTGACTTTGTTACTGTATTTTGAATTATACCGTAGAGTTTTTAGCACGTATGAGCTGAAGCTGAAAGGGAGTGTAATGGGGTGCATGTCATTATTCTCCTCCACACACATATCCAGACATGCTGCTCTCCCAGGCCTTGGGTCAGCTTTGTTCTTTCCCATGGTCCAGATTTTGGGATTTTCAGCAATGTCAGCGAGGTCTTATAAAATTGTCTACCGGGTCCAGTAGAAACGTGCAGCTGGTATCACTTCCATTCTGTTGCTGTGCCGGGTCATGGTGTCATGGTGCCAGGCGGGTTCAGGGTTCTGGGCCACTGACAGGCTCAGGGACGGGCCTCAGTGTCAATAACAGCCCCATAGCTGTGGTTTTCCTCAGGAGAACATCCTTCCCGTCATTTCCCTCTCTCTTTCTCTCTCTAATGCAGATGTGCTGAAAATCCTGTTCCCCCAGAGTGCGTTAAAGAGGCAGGAGATGAAAAACCTCACTCACTGCTAACTGCTCCACCACCCAGAGCTGAGCACACAGACTCACACCACACCACTCTCTCTCATTCTCTCCACTCATCTCTTCCTCGTTACCTTTTGCTCTGATTCTCTCTCTCTCTCTCTCTCTCTCTCTCTCTCCCCACCTCTCCACACACCCGTAATCTAATCTTCTCTCAGTTTGCGAGCGCAGTCTTCTGTGACAGACTTTTTTTTTTCCGAAAAGCCTGCTCGGCTAAAGGACACAAACATATTATATATATTTATTTATTTATTACTTTCCTTAAGCATGAATTATTTAATGGAAGTGATTACTGAGTGGATACCTCTAGGAGCGGTAAAGGCACCTGCTGAATGTTGTCATTATTTTAAAAACAACACTGTGCACATCTTTATGCCTGAGAAATCAGGTTTAAAACCAATATTATGGTGTATAGAGGAGCCCTGTTAGCTAGCAGAGGTATCGCTAAACTCACGCACCTGTGGATACCTGGGCCCGAACGCTTCCGGAGGCTAAGATCACGCTCCATTATTTTTAAGCAGTGCATTATTACCAGTGGGTAAGTGGAGGAAAAAGGGGCCCAGGAGGATCTATATGAAGTTCCTTTCTCAGAATGCCAATGGCCTGCACATACATTGGAAAGTGTTGCCACTTCACTGTCACTCTCTGTCGAGGTGCTTGCGGCAGCCTGATTAATTATTTAGCTGCATGTATCATCTATTTACCTTAGTAATCCATCTGTCAGCACGCTTATTGATCCAATCCTGCATTCTAATTGTGCATCCTCTCAGCGCAGCTAGCTCATATTTAAATGCAGCGCCTGTCACTGCGCCTGTCTGTTTCTGGATGCTGGTAGCTGTTACGCTGCCTGTTAGCTGTTGGAAAGAGTGGCATTGAGCTACAGCTGGCTTGTAGAAACTAGAACGTGTGGGAGTTTTCTCTCTCCCTCTCTCTCTTTTTCTCTCTGTCTCTCTGTTTCCTTCTGTCTGTTTCTCGCTCTGTCACTCTCAGGTGTGACCGCATTGTACCTTCTGCCACGGTGCACGCGGAGATGTCGCTCTATTCTGAGTGACTGCGGTTCAGAGTGAAACAGAGACATGGAGGGAAGAGAGGGAAGAAGTGAAAGTCAGGAGAAAGTATGAATGAGGGCATCTGTGTGTTTATTTGTGTGCATGTGTGCTGTTTTTTCTGCCCCTTTGCTTCCCTGTTTCAGTCGTGGTTCTTCTTTTCAAGTCACTGCTAACTTTTAACTGAGCAGGAATCTCTCTTTCTCTCTCTCTCTTAAGAGAGTGGTAGCAGCCTCTTGCTGTGATTGACAGGTGTGCGACGGCAGACAGTTAAGAACCTAAAGCTGCTACTTTTTATGAGGGCTGTTGTGTGTGTGGTGTGTGTGTGTGTCAGCTGAGGTGCTTAAGAAGCCCCACTCGTGGTCTGCTGGCTCAGTTGTCTTCTAACAAAGCTTTTGACATAATTGAATATAGCACCTCCTATGGTGAAGAGATAAGTGTATAAGTGGGTGTTCATGTCCGTGTGTGTTTCTGTTTATGTGTGTTCATGTGTGTGTGTGTGTTCAGGTGTATAGTAAATGAACATTCTGTTCAAGCACAGCATGTACGTGTTTATCTCTACATGCTTAGTTAAAGATGTGGGAGCTCACCCCCTAAGTTGCTGAGCCCGTTCCTCCCTGGGTCTAATCAGAGAGGACACGTGAGCTCCCAGCGTGAGCCGACGTGCAAATGCAGCGATCAGTAAACACTCACTGAGTTAATGACATCAATCAATGGCCTTTTAAAACTGCAATTTGATAATTACAATCATCAATGCCTGCCACCGTATACATTACAGGCTCTCCTCTCGGCCTTTCCCTCTCTCCCCCTTTTTACTCTCGCTTTTATTTCATGAGAATGGATCTGAGGCCCTATTATCCTGTCAGCGGAGAATGTGTTGGAATCGAACTCCTTGCATGTAGGCTATCATTTTACAAGAGCTGCAGCGTTCATCAATACTTAACATCTTAATATGGCAAGATTTTAAATCAAAATGGGCTTTAGGACTAAAATGGAACAATTTGTATTATGGAATATGGTTTCTCCTTTATTATTGTTATTCTGCCCCCTGTATTAACAGTTACTTTTGTAACTGTAATATAAATCTAGGTAAAGGACGATGGGGAAAGAGAACATTTTAAACAGTTAATTTTAAAGGTCAGAATTCCAAATGACACTTTACTCATTATCTCTATGGTTATTGTTTTCTGCTGCCTTTTGGTCCTTTCTGCCTGGGCAGTGTTAGTAGAGGCAGTTGTTAGGACTGCTGTCTGATCTGATGTGTCTGCCTTGCTCTATTTCTGTCTCTGTCTTTCCCAACTCCTTCTGATTGGCTGACCTATGCTTAAAGTTTATTTTCACCACACATCAAAGACAGTGTCCACAGCCTGACCACATTGCTTTGCGGGGGGGCGTAAAATCTTCTTAACCAGAGACTCCCCCTGCCCCACTTTAGCCCTATCAAAGCCCTTAACTGCCTCTTTTCAGTCGGCCATTTTCAGCCTCTGAGGCCCCGGGGCCTGCTGACCCGATCGGGGACGATTTCATAGCCGCAGAGCTGAAAATTGCTGCCGTCAAAAATGACACCTAAACGTGGTAAATGGGGGGCTAATCTGGAATTCTGCTTTATTGGACGCAATCCCCCTCTCTTCTTCCTGACGCATGACCTCTCTGTGTCGGTGTGTTGTTGGGAGTTAAGCTGCCTTTCACACTTGCTTGCGCTGCTCTGCAGGTGCTGTTTGGATATGGGCTGCTTAATATCACACCCCCGCACCAGAATGCACGGCATCCGCTCCTCTTCCCTACAGAGCAGAAGAGTGCAAATCTGCCACTTCTCCCAACACAGATACCCCTCTGACCCCCATTCAGAGATATATTGATTTTTCAAAGCCCGGTCTAACACTGAGCAGATGAAGAGGGGTGTAGTAATGGTAGACGCTTGTGCTAGGCACGCAGTGTAATGCTCCTCTCTGCAAATTTAACACATCTCCCGCATGCTACTCACACCAACATCAAACGAGCACAAATAATCAAAAGACATCAGGATCTTCTCTAGACCTTTAAAGACACTGTTGCTGTCTCTGCATGAAACTCCATTCAAGTGCATTGAGCTGGTGTATGTGTGTGTGTCAAACAGAGTTTGCTTGTTTGTTATATGTTGCAACTATATTCTCAGTGTTTGTGTGTGTTTGTGTTTGTGTGTGTGTGGGCCCAGTTTGCTTTGTGGGGTTTAAGGTGGCCTGATCCGCACCCTTGATGCATGACTCTTTTAACTCGTGTTTACTAGGGACCTCTCAGCGCCAGAGGAAAGATCCATGGAGCAGAGAGAAGCAAAATAAAGTGAGCGCGTACAAACAAACTGCATCGAGGGAGCATGGCCTAGGTCTCTCTGCGTGAGGCCATCCTTCAGTGGGCTGTCCTAAGCCCTGCTCTTACCTCTGTGTGTGTGTGTGTGAGAGAGAGAGAGAGAGCATGGGCGGCTGGAGTGGAAGCTTGTTTTCTCACCAAGTTGAACTTCACAGAGGAATGTTTCAGTTCGTTTGCTCACGTGTTTGCATTTCATGCAGTGATGCACAAGAGGAAGATGGGATTTGTCTATTGCCTTGCCAGCAAGCAAGTTCTTCCCCATCATCCTCCTCTTGAGGGGTTTGTTTTTGTAATTATTATTGCACTAAGACTTCAGACAACAGAAATGTAAGAAAATCTCTCTTTCGCTCTTTGGCCAGACACAGCTGCTACTACAGTAAGGCACATACAATAACCTGTGACATGTCTGCAATGTCACCAAAGCAGCTGCAGGCATGTTACAGGCTGGCTGAGGGGCAGATGGGTGGAAAAACACAACTTTGCTTAGCGTTATATGAACATAACAGGCAGGCGTGTGTGGTCTTGGGGATTTTTCGCTTGGGAGCCTGAGGTTTGCTCAGTGGGGCAATGGCAGGGTCAGAGTCACAGGGTAACCTGGAGCTGTGAGAACAGGACTGAGGTGACCTCCACCTTCTCACATAGGCTTCTTAGATTCTGTGGTGTCAGGACTTGTCAGAAAAACACATGTGCAGGTGAAACCCTAAACGTAGTACACACTCAGTATGTGTGTATACCAGTACATACACTATATTTTGGATTTGTTCTGTCTATGAGAGTGCATTTTAAGAAATAAAACCACACTGGGTTTTAAAGTTATGAATGTCTTGCTCTGCTTCTGAAACAAATTTAGAAATTACAACTAAATGGTACAAAGAAATGTAGTGTATGGCCAGCCTTAATCATTGGCTTATCTATCATGGGGCCTTTATCCACGGCACAGAACGTTTAACGCTAGGAAGCTGGAATTGTGGCACATTTGACACAATGGAGGATTCTAGAGGGCTGACAGTGCTTGCAAGCAACTGCAAAATTTTCCTCTTGTTATCCTTCATGAAGTTTAGGAACCCATCATCAACTTTTAAAAATATTATTTAACTGCTGCTAATCTAAGCTGGTAGTAGGCAAAGGAAATGGACCCCATCTTTTCCTGTTTCCTTTTTGTTTTGCTGCAGAAAACATGCTCATGTAGTCCTGTTAATGTATGCTCATAGCTCATGCTGTAGTATACATACACAAATATATTGTATATCTATATTTTCCACGGTGCGAGCTTGGGATAAGGTGTGTCCAACCTCAGGGGGTCTTCCACCTATAGGGTTCTGGCCTGCCGTGTGTTAATAATATTCTGTCGATAGTGTGACGTGATGAGCAGGCCTGTCTGCTTTGGACTGTCCTGCCCTCACACATCCATCAACCCAGTACTCTGTGTCAATAACCAAAGCCCATGCTAATGGTGGCATTTAAGCAGCAGCCCTGACAAATTAACCAGCGCTGTTCTACAAGGGTTAAATATTCATCATGCTCATCAAGTAGTCGAGGTTCTGTCTGCGTGTGTTGCACCGCTGTGTCACTGGAGCTCAGAGCTCTGCACACTACATCACTTGCTTTGACCCCTGTATCGCCCCGGAGCACCAGGGTTAAACCTACTGGCTGCTTATGGCGAGACAAATGTGACACTGGGCTTTTTTATTCATGTGTCTCTTTTTAAGGTGGAGTTCTTGAAAGCAGCATGTAAACACCCACATAGATGCTTGCTCTCATGATCTTAGTGAAGGGTTTTATACAGTCCAGGACCTTGTGCCTGGCCTGGCTTGCTGCAGCACGTGGTGCATGTCTGTGTGCTCAACATGAAAGCCCCCTGCTTTCTTCTGACCACTATTCCACTCGATTTCAGTGCCCCCGCCTCAACTTGTCTCTCTTCCCTTCCTCCTTTTCTCTTTCTTTCTTATTCAAACTGTCCATCAGTAGCCTTATAAATAATTCATTGCTCTCTCCCTGATGCCTTGTCACCTTGCCTTCTTATTTGCCACCTTGTCTCCCTCCTCTCACTTCCCCTGCACTGGCCGCAGCGTAGCGGAACACCCCAGGAGCCGACGAGCCTCAGACCACACACACACACACATACTACCTCTCCCTCTCTCTTTCTTTCTCTTGCTCCTCCTCTCTCACCCTAGTACACCCCTGGCCCAGTCAGTGGTCACTGAATCAGAAAGAGCTTCCTCTCTGTTCTCCGTTTATACCTCGCTAATTAATAGTTTGTCCTTTTAAACCGTCCCCTTCCTTTTAGATCGGTGCAGTCTCTGGAAACGCCTTGGCGAAACCCAGATCAGGAACCGTGCATACCTCCCTCTCACTGACATTTTGTTTTCTTTCCTCCTCCTGAGATTGAAAGGCAGAGATTTTACGAAGTATTCATTTTTATTTTCAGCCACTGCTGGGTGGCTTCCACTTTTAAATGTCTCTCGAGTTTTGATTTAAAACGGAACATTACATAGATGAAGGCAATCAAATGACATGGGCCTCAAGAGAGCTCTGTACTGGGCATAGCTGGCATAAGAGCACATAAGCCATAAAGCAGGAAATAGCTTCAGCTCACATCATGAGCAGGCCTTGACATGGGCCTACTTATGATATTTTTAATATATAATAGCCACACAGCTAGCCGTGGGGCATCCCTGCTAAGGAGAAAGAGAAATGCAGCTTATCTTCTTCTTTCTCCGTGTTCCTCAGTAATTAAAGTCTTAACTGTATCTTTTGTGAAAAAAGCAGCAAAAAAAAAAAAAAAAAACTAACAGCATGGAGAAATTGAATAATGTTGCTATTCTAACCTATTCATCATTTGAGTGCAATACAAATAAATTCAAGTAGGGAAAAATAATTATGACAAATGTTTTTTTCTTCCTGGTTAATGTTCAGGGAATTGCTGATATTGAAGCCAGATTATTATGATCAAATCAAAAAATTATTATAATCAAAAAGCAGTAAGCTCGCTCATGCATGGTGTGTATGTGTGTGTGTGTGTGTGTGAACAGATATTGGAATTCAGCAACGAGTGTTGTATTCATGAGCAGCAGCCCTTTGGAGATTTCCAGTCCATACAGAGTAAACACACTTTCTCTCTCTCTCTCTCTCTCTCTCTCTCTCTCACACACACACACACACACACACACTGTCTGCACAGAGCTGTCTTGTGCAGTGAGGGCTCTGTCTGTAGCACGATTAATACGTATCAAAAAATGTCCCCTCCACTTTCACAGGCTGCTCTCCACTGGACTGCAGAATCAGCAGTGGCCCCTCGGCCCAATGAGAAAAAGATCAATCAGGCAGCTCTGTGATGAATTAGAGACATCAGCAGCCAGAAGGGAGGCAAGATTGAGCTGGCAGGGTTCAGGAATATAGGGCTAGGCCATCATCATACACACCCTCTCAAGCTGTGATTGCGTCTATGTACTCATATTCACTTAAAAATAAGGCTAGGTGATACAGTGTATAATAATATGTGTTTACTGTTTCCTAAGTCTTGGCTCTGATTCTATAGTAACATTCAGGAAGATTTTTGGACAAAAGTCTTGGCCTTTAAAATCCTTACGCTTCACACAGGGCGTTTTTTTTTTCTTTTTTTTTTTACCCACAATACTTTGTTCAGTTTGCTTTGGTTTCACACTGTTATGGCTGAATGTACTACAGCCACTAGCTCACTCTGTCTCTCTCTCTCTTTTTCTTTCTCTCCTCTCTCTCTCTTCCGATAAATTCATTGTAACAATGACAGCTCCCGGTTCCTGGGCCGCCCGCCTCATCTCGCGGTGACTCAAGTGACAGCTTTAAGGCTTGTTTTATTTAAGGCCGCCAGTAATTACACGAGTTTTTTAGCATATGTACGGAGAGAGATATGATTCATCTGCCAAGTGGGAGCTGGTAAAACAGAGAGGGAGGGCGAGGGAGAAGAGATACGCTTCAGCAAATAAAAAAGGAGCATGTGTTGCTACAAAACGTTTCCCTTATTATGTCTCATTAGAGGCAGAGCCAAGATAAGGGTAACACAGGCTGTGAATGAGATCTATTGCCGCCTGAGCTGAAAGCCTCTGACTGAAGAAAAGCCGATATCTCCAGCACAGTGTGGGGGCCATTATTGTACATGGTTGAACTGGGGCAAGAAAAATGGCTGCCCTCTTTTCCGGTTCGACCCTGCGGCGTGGGTGAGAACAGATAGTGCTTAGCACTAGCGAAGGCCCCCCGTGCTAATTGGAGGTGCTTTTATCGGAAAGATGTGTGGCGAGGTGGGTGAAAAAACTGACAGGGCCCGTTAATCCCGGCCTATTGTTGGCGCTACGGGAGAGCCGTGTTGGACAAATCACCCAGGGAGAGTGCCATAAAACTGTGCCTCGGCCATGCAGGGTAATGGGTTATGAGCTACAGCGCCACTCACCACGCGAAGGAGAGCCACCATCTCCCTGCCGAATAAATCAACGGCAATTAGGCGCGTGCACTCACGCGGGAGGCGCGAATGATCATTAGCTGTAATTATCCAGAGTGCTAAATTACTACCTATAGTCTGTGTTTGGTAACTGAGGAAGAGAGAGAGATGATCTGAAGGTACCATGGTGGCCGTTATAACACGTCATTTCCAGATTTAGTTTGTTTCTTTATGACACCAACAGGTGATTTCCAATGTATGATGATATATAATCCTGTTTAATCCTTCACTACAGAAGTTGATATGAACTGTTTGAGAATCCACTCTCGGAGACGGATGGCTATGAGTCCGGCTTCCAAACACAGGACTCTGTAAATCACGGCAATGAGCCGCTATAGGACCCTGATGAGACCACTATGTAATTTACAGTGTTTTAGGCTGTGGTATCTGTCTGGAGATCATATTAAGAGATTGGAAAGCATTGTTATTCTAAGGCCTAGTGTGCTCTGATGGAGTAGGCCAGAGAGACTTATAATGCAGCTCCATGTAAGCATACAGAACCACAACTCAGAAACATATATCTGTTATTCTATTTGTTACACTATCACAGCCTCTTGCTGCGCAGTGACAGACCAGCATGAAAGCCTCTTATACATTCAGAATCTCATCTTGTTTGACCGTCACCATATTTGAGCCTTTGGTTCATGGCATGAAGCTGCATAACTAGCACCACCCATGTTATACACTTAGCCTACTGACTATACACATTAGATTAGTGCATGTGAAACCGTGAAGCATCTGCACAACCTGAGCTCAAACAACTCGTTGGCCAAATGATTTAAAAGGGTGGCCTTCTGCCACCTGGTAATTTGGTGAAATTAAAGCTTAATCAAGCATAGTGGAGGACAACTCGTGAATAATTTAGCAGGGCGGAGAGGCAGAGAGCTCGAGGGACACCAGAGAAAGAGAGACAGATCCAGTGAGTTGAAACTGTGAAAAGATCACGCCTGCTCTGATGGGTTCTTTTTTCCTGCCTTTGGAATCGATGGGTCTGACATCTCGTCACAAGCACTGGTGGAATTAATACTCAGATTCAGAGTGAATGAAACAAGGGCACTAAGTGGCTCGTTTTTCCAGTACTACAACTGTAGATGGCACAGATTTATGCATTTCCTAACAATGAACAGACTTTATCCAAGACAGCTCCAGAAATATATTCAAAGTGGTGCTTTAGAGATCATGAAAGTAAACACGGTGCAGGCCAAGAGTGACAGTCACGAGCGCAGGATTTGATTTTCGCTGCTTAATAACTGCTTATATTTCTAGGCGATTTTCAGGTGCAACCACTTTGCCCGCATAACTTTTAATATCTTGTTTCAATTTCCCCTGCTTTGATTTATTTCTTGTCTCTGCAAAGTGTTTCATTAACACAAAAGCCATTAGTCATTTGTAATGAAACACATATTTGCACTTTTTTTTTTTACAAATTGAATTTTTAATCGGGCAATGATGGGATGGATAAAGTAAACACTATTTGTCTTTGAGCTCTTTGCAGATGGCAAGGTGAGATAGCCCCTGGGTCAGAATTAAGATAGCATCCTATGGGAAGGAAAATGATAATTATTTGGTGTAGCAGAAGTGAGAAAAGGACAAGAGGACAGAATGACATCGCTCTTTCCTCAAGATGGACTTGGTGCTAGTGATCATCTTATCTCTCTGTAAGTTTGAGTCAGGTATGTCTTGGCTGTATGTGCAATGTGTTTTTCCCTCTTCATGGACCCCTCTCTCTCTTCTCTCACTCTCTCTCTCACCCCGGCTGTGTGTGCGACCCTGTACTTGGGCAAAAGTACGAGAATGAACTGCAGGCTCCGGGCGAGAGTGTGAGAGCTGGGAGGCCTCTAATGGAAATGAACGCTGCGCCGCGTCGCGCCTTTTGTGGCGGCCCGCGGACTCAGATTTTATTAAGTACTCTTTAGAGAGAGAGGGAAACACAAGAGGGGAAAAGTCACTGCACCGCATGTTAATTAGGGACGCTGGAGGAGCTGGCGAAGAGAGGAGAGTTTGTTACAGGAGAAAAGGAAAAAAAAGGGAGGGGGGCTTTGTCCACTGCGCTTTTAAGAGGAGGGGAAGACTTTTTTGCGTGCAAACAAAAAACAGATTTGCTCGACTGGCCTTTCAGAGGGAGAGAGAGAGAGAGAGAGAGAGAGAGAGAGAGAGAGAAAGAGCTGTTTCACCATGTGCTTACCTCACTGGCCCCTAAGACACTTTGTCACTCAGTGCACACACATCCTGCTTACATCACATCACATTTAAATAGTGGGTCTTGATGTCCATTCAGTGAAGTGCAGATGCCAGAATGTGACATACTATTACGTGATATTAAAGCTCTTGCACAGCCTTGCCCACTTGCCAACTTTAGCGCCTCAAATGGAGCTCAAATCAATCAGATTTTGGAGCTGCTCTGGTTAAAGAAGTTGCCGAGTGTATTATGTTTGTGTGTGTGCGTGTGTGTGTGTGTGTGTGAGGTGTTTTGGGGGTCGGGGCGAGCTGGTGGGTGAACAGCGGGGAGGACGGAGGGGGTGGCTCTAGACTGAAGGGCTGAAAGGGAGTGTGATGGCTGCTCAATGGCACCACCCAGCCTGCCGTGAAATCAGAGAGCTCGGCCAACAAGCCAGCCCCTGCCACAGCTCTGCTCAGTGTGTGTGTGTGTGTGTGTGTGTGTGTGTGTGTGTGTTTATGTCTCACAGGGGGGTCGAAAGGGAGAAAGCAGTCATGCAGCATGGTCCCAGTCTCCTCCACCCGCTCCCCCCTTTCCACTCTCTCCATCTACTTTCTCTGTTTCCTCCTCCTCCACGCCAAACGTGCAGATTGTGTGCTGTAAAACTACAGCGAGCGGCCTTGCTGAGCAGTTTAAAAGTAGTTAGGGGTAGATTGTGGACATGCTTTACTGATCAGGCCACGAGGTGCTTTAATCTGGTAATGGCTACCGTTCAGGGTGCTTTTAAAGCCTTCCTCGCACTCATCCATTAGAAGCTGTTTTGTTTACCTCGTTCTCTCTCTCGTCCTTCTCTCTCTCCATTCACCTTGTTGCCAGCTGTTCATAATGAAGTTTACTGTTTATAACAGCAGTTCTTTGGGGTGGGACACACATAAAGTTCTTACCGTTTGTATCAGTCAGCGTCTGCTTTTTTTTCTAGCCCATTCCCCTGACTTTACAACTCTCTACTCATAATCAGCATGGGGCTCTTGGATGTTTGAGTTTATGAGAGACTCTGTCTGAGCACGAGTGCTAATTTTCCACCAGCGAAGCAAAGGAAAGTGAGAAGGAGAGGCAGAGTGCGTGGCAGTGGGGGGTCCTGTCAATTCGGGTTAACTCAGGCCAGGATGAAGATCCTGGGAGGTCAAGAGACTAGCAGTGACACCCCTTCTCACTCTCCCCTTCCCCCTGTCCCAGGCCATCCTCCTTTCTCACCCATTAACTGTATTGTTCAGCCTGAGAAATTTAGTGCTGGGCAAACGCTCTCGCTCTATGAGGCACCTTGGTTTCTTCCCCAAATGCTCACTTCATCACGCAGCTCATTGCAGAATTGGAAAATGGAGTACTGCGCCATTTAACGTGCAGCTAATGTCATCCCTTTATTTGGAGGAGGGTGCGGTTAACAACTCTTGGGAAACAATTCCTCTGCCTATGACTTTGGTTATAGGTTAGATTAGCTAAGCACACATGTTGGGCTCGGTACCATAAGCCTGAAATGAGCAGTGGGAGAATTTTTGCTTTGTGCGGTGTCCAAATAAGACACTGTGTGTAGAGCTATAACGTTTTAGCTCATATTTAAGCTATTAAGGGTTGTAATAATAATAGAATTTATAGATTTTTATGAAAAATAGACAATAGGAATATGTTTATGCCTAAAGTAAAGACCTAAAAGAAAATCCTGCCAAACATTTTGATAATGAAAACAAAAAAGCGTAATAATTTGTAGAAATCATGAGCGACAGGTTTTAAGGATTAGCAGTGTGTCCCTGAACCCGGGGTCTAAAGATAGATGGCTGTAGAAGTAAGTCCTGCAATCAAATGTGATAGATAAATCCAGTCTATGCACATAATAAAAAAGTTCCATCTTGTTTCGAGCGCGGTCATTTTGTCCTCCGGCTGCTTTGATTGAACGTCTTGCTCCAAGCTCTTAACGCCAACATTAGTTCCTCGAATTTAGCTTCACACTATAAAACACAGTGCGAAGTGTGTGTCCGCCCCACTTCCACTCGTTAACCTTGGGCGATACCTGCTCGAATTGGACCATAAAGTTGTAGTTTTAATGGACACAAATCAACGCCTTGCCGTGAGTTCATTTAATTAAACTGTTCGGCTTCTGTCCAGTACTGGAGCTGATATTTCACATTGATTTTACTTTATGGTCGCAAAGAGTCATTAATCGTTGTGTTTTTAAAATATTTGTCAGCGTGGATAATAAATGATGTTTGGAAGGTTCATCGTTATGTTCTAAACTTACAAAGGGATTCTTAGCAGTTTTATTATGGGTGTGCTTTTGAAAAACATATTTGGCCTAATAATAAAAATAATAATAATAATAATAATAATAATAATAATAATAATAATAAATAGAAATGGCACTGATCCGATAGCCAGGATCAGTATCAGGTTGATACGAGCAAAAAAGTGGTGGATCAGATATCAGAGAAAAACAAAATAATTTGATGTAATCCTGGAACAAATTGGAAAATTTGGAATTGGGTTTGGAAAAGATTTATTCCAAATGCAAAGAGACTTGAATGTAATTTTGTTAGGATTGATTTTTTATTATATTGAAACTTTACTAATTATATTATATTATATTATTTGTAATTTAAGTGTGTAAAAGCTGCAGTTTTGTGTAAGTCATTTTGTCTTTTTTTTCTTTGTTTAAGTGCTTTAGTTAAAAAATCTTTTGAAATCTTAGTAGTTTTTAAAGAAGTGAATATGGGGTGGTTATCAATATCAGCTGATATTATTATTATTATTATTATTCAATAATAATAATAATAATAATAATAATAATAATAATAATTATTCGTTGTAAACAGTCCTAACTCGGGATCCTCACACACTGAGTGGTTCTATAGTATTTCTCAGACTCATCTCAACAGAGGACAAAAGCTCCCTCATTAACATCCACGTGAATTAAACTTAATGCTAATGAATATGACTAGAGCGCCATGCCGAAATGAACCAGACCCAGGGTAGAAGATTACTAATGCACAATTATCTCATGCTAATTGGTGTTTATGAATAAAGAAAAGCGCTTTAATTAATTGACATGGGTCGCGTGTGGATGAACCGAGCGCGCGCTCGCTCGCTCTGCAGTGTGTGTGTGTGTGTGTGTGTGTGTGTGTGTGTGTGAGTGTGTGTGTGTGTGTGTGTGTGAGAGAGAGAGAAGTAGACAAGTAGAAGGTTCGTTTTAAAACACAGATACTGTGCGCTTTTTTCGTTCATAAAACTTTTTTTTTTTTAAATACATTTTATACCTATTTAACTATTTGTCATAAACTATATAAAAAAATGAAAAAAAAAATAATAATAATAACACAGACTAAAGAATATCAATACTGAAAATATCAACTGTTACAATATTAAACAGTTTAGAACTTGTTGTAAATTGTGCGCAAATAATGCGCATTGTGCGTAAAATTGTGAAAATGCATTCATTTTATGATTAGAATTCATTTTTATTAATTTATTCATTTTATTACTTTTAGTTTGTGTTTTTTTTTTTGTTCATTCTGCACTTTAATTCAGATAAGAAGGTAATAAAATACCCAAATAGTGTAAATAGTAATAGATGGATATGGAAGTTTTATCCAACTTCTGCGCTATTAAGGCTGTTTCCTTACTGCTTTTTTTTTTTTCAATTCTTTATTTCACATTTATTTGTTTATGTCTTTTTTTTTAGTTACAGATTGCTTTTTACCCGCTTAGTGAAGAAAAGGAAAAGCTGCGCTAAAAACACTCATCCATTTCAAATCCCAGATGGTCTTTTGAAAGGCCAGGCTCTTGTGTGTGTGTGTGTGTGTGTGTGCGTGTGTGTGTGTGTGTGTGTGGTGTGGGGGCGGGGCTTAGTGCGCTTCTCTTTCTCCGTGTCCTTGCATTTTGCTCTTCGCTGTTTCTTTGTGTCTAACTTTCTTTTTTTGCAGCGCTTTTGTACAAGTCGTCCCCTCCCTCCCTCCTTCCCTCCCTCCTTCCCTCCTGCCTTCTTTAGCTCATCTGCCCCGTTTTTCACCCTCCAGCTCCTCTGAGCTCTGCTGCTCCGGCTGCGCTTCTCCTCCGCGCAGACACATTAGCATCCGGCACAACTGCCTTTCCAGCCTTCTGTTTATACGCGCAAAATGTCGGGAAAAAAAGATGAAAGCATTGTTCTAATATTCTAATCTATAAAAATCTATAAAATTAAATAGATCTTTTTTTTCTAAAAAAAAAATAAAAAAATACGCACGGGAGGTGGAAAATAAATTTAGGAATTGCGACATTAATACTGCAACAATTTAAAAAGATAATTTACCAAATTATTAATTAATTAATTAATTAATTTATTTATTTATTTAGCCGATAATTAAAATTAGTTCAGAATAGCCGTTTTTTTTTCTTTGCCAGGATACTGAACGTCTGAAATAAAGAAGTAATAGATCTATCTATCTATCTATCTATCTATCTATCTTCCTGACTGTCTGTCTGCTCTTCTATCTATCTATCTATCTATCTATCTATCTATCTATCTGACTGTCTGCCTGACTGTCTGTCTTTCTGACTGTCTGTCTGCTTATCTATCTATCTGTCTATCTATCTATCTATCTATCTATCTATCTATCTATCTATCTGTCTGTCTGACTGTCTGCCTGACTGTCTGTCTTTCTGACTGTCTGTCTGCTTATCTATCTATCTATCTATCTATCTATCTATCTATCTATCTATCTATCTATCTATCTATCTATCTATCTACCTATTGGCTTAAATGAAAGTTGTTGTAAATGCAGCAGCCTGTTTTTGTCTTTATTTCGACCTACATTTTATTTTGTAGCTTAAACTTCCTCTAATAGTTGAACGGAAAGCAAAGTCACAGTCTTTTAGATCACTAGTGAGAGTGGCTTGATCAATTCTGTACTGAAATGCGACCCTTTTGCACCTGTACTACTTTTCCACATTTTTTCCTTTGTTTGAAAATGAACTTTACATTTATTCATAACCCGCTTAATATTTAACCCATGGATTAATTTTTTTCTAGCACTCTGAGAATGATATCGGCTCTAAAACTCTTTTTTTTCCCCACTAATGTTATTTGGGCTGCAACTTTGAGGGAGCAGTATCTCTCGTTTCATAACCTGCTGCATTTTGTCAAATGTCACGTTGTGCTGCTCAGCTGAAATTTTGGAGGTTAAAGTGGGGTCACTTTGGGCTGTATAATAGCTGCCAGTGGCATTTGCCTGGAAATGAGTCATTGGTGTAAGGATTTGGTGTTGGAATAGAGTCTTAAGGCAGCACTGTGGGCATGGGTTAGATAACTGAAATCACTCATTGCTCAATCCCTCCCTCTTCCTCTGCCTCACTCTGTCTCTCTCTCTCTCTCTCTCTCTCTCTCTCTCTCCTTCTGCTGTCCTAGGTGTAATAAACTTCACGCCTGTCTCTGTCAGTGGCAAGTTCTGGCTTACTTAAGCCCAAGTCATTGCTCTTTTTATGGAAGCCTCTTTTCAGTGCATTGTTGGGGAGTATAGCCATGTTAATGTCTTGTACCGTAAAAATTGGTGCTGCCATGCTTATTAGGTGCGTAGCAGGACTACAGGGCAACCAAGAAGAGATGAAACCCACACTACAAAGGGGCGGCAGAGGCGGCCGGCGGCATCAAATGCAGCGATAATTGCATTGCTGTGAAGGGTTAGGCTTTTCGCCCCTCTCTCCATTTTTTTCTCCCTGCCTTTTTTTTTTTTGGTGTGTGCGATTTGTCTCTTAAGCCAGCGTGACGTCTCGGACGCGGCTGCAGAATGTGCAGAGCAAATTGGAGGTTGAGCGTGAACAATGCAACATGGAACACTGCTGTGGCGTTCTTTAGGGAAGGAGGGAAAAAAAACACCCCCACTGGATGAAGAGGAATAGCGACAGAGACAGAGGAGCTGAAAGATAGGAAGAAAGTAAAAGAAAGAAAGAAAAACAATTTATTCTAGAAATATATTCTTTTAGTAGTAACCGTTCCAGCTGACCTTTTTTTTTTCTCTCTCTTTTCTATGTCCACTGCATCATAGTCATTGGAGTTCACTCTTTCGGAAAAAAAAAAACAAAGTTCCAAAGCTGTGCAGCAATGCTGAGCTGATGCAGAAACAGGCTGTGATTGTGAATATATCGTTGACTGAAAGTAAACAGATTAGGCGAGAGGAAGCTTAGCTATTTGGGGCCTCTTTTTGATGTTGAAGAGCCTAATTTGATTTTTTCACCTCCTATTGTTTCAATGTTTTGCTCCTCTAATCCACTTTAAAGTTGAAACAGCTTTCATCCTAGCAGGGGGGTGAAAGGGGGGGTGTCGCAGGCTACCGTTCCCCTTCTCCTCTTGTTCCAACTTACACTAGCAAAAACTGTGGAGAGATGGGGAGAGCGTGTTTGTTAGGCAAGGCACTTTTGACGCACTTGACCATTTCTGCTGAGACCACCTTTGCCTCTGAGGCTTGCTGCTGGTGTCTAAAGATGGGCAGGAAAAGGAAAAGCATACGGGACAGAAGGATAGTGAGAGCAAGAACAGGAAATTGCCAGCAGAGCCAGCAGTGAAATGATCAGCCTGATGGTGCCGCTTTAGCATGCCCTCCTCAGTGACCCTGAAAGCACACACTCACACACATACACACAAAACAGAGGACGGACGCGAGCCCTCTAAACAGCCCTGAAAAGAGCTGCGCTCCAGCCGGCCTATTGTGCTGTGCAGCACCCCCCTACAGAAACCACTGACTGCTTCACTTCAATCTGTTGAATTAGAGAGAGAGAGAGAGAGAGAGAGATTTGGAATCTAGGTTTCTAAACCATCTGTGACTAAGTTTGCATTCATTGGACCGGCAAAAAAAGCTTGTGGCTTTGCTGTTAGTCCCAAGAAGGAAAAGTCCTACTGAAAGATGTATTGAGACTATATTTTATATAGTACTGGCAATTTGTAATTTAAGTAATAATTTTATCATTTAACAATAGACCAGCATTTTTTAGCTCTCATAGCAGGATTAACTTTTAGTGAACTTTTTTAGAATGATAAGAAATCAGATCAAAATCAGTCGCATGCTTTACACCATATGGATAGTTGTAACTTATTAGCTTCCTAAATAGGTTCACCTCTCTGATAAGGCAGCGCTCTTTTGTAGGGTTCGACAGAGAGCCTTTAAAGGTTTACCCTTAGATTAAGAGTTTTCTTGCAGCAGACAACAAAGACGAGGGGGAGATCTTTCATGGCCAAGTATTTTACATTTTTTCACTCTCCAAGTCACTTTCTGTTGTCCTTTTTTCTCGGGCAAGTATGTGTGTGTGTGTGTATATGTGTGAGTGTGTGTGTGGGTAGGTGGCTGAGAGAAAGAGAGGGAGACGCAGCGACAGCTTAAGCTCAGCAGTGCGCTGATAACTTTGCTTATTGCTCAGATGGAGGCGGTTGGCAGAAATCAAGATGTATTACGACTCCGATATTGCACAGTTGGATGCACGACATAAACGTTGACAGAAAGGAAGAATGTAATAAATAAATAAATCAGTAAACAGAAAAATGATTAAACAAATAAGAATGAAAAAATGCTGAAAGTTTGAGTTTCAGCCCTGCTTGCACCACTACCACTTGAAGTGTCTTATTCAGAAGAGTATAATGGCATTGACATGGTTATTGGCTCATAGGGGCAGCACAGTAAATCAATTTTCCAGTAGCTGCGACTAGATACGTGTATGAAATACAGTCTTGTAAGGTTTTGGACTGGCCAATTTATAAAAACTAAATTGTCTCTCTAAACTGCTTGGTGGTTGTGCTGCATGTCCTCTGAAATATACTTTAATCATCGCTTGCTAGATAAATGCAGATTTCTATGGTCTAATGGTCTACCGCAGTAGTTCCTGGTCCACAAAAAAGTCACTACTCTGGAGCAGAAACTAAAATGTTCCTGGAACTACATTCCTCTGCTTCCCGCTTACTCTGGTGGAAACCTGCCTAAAGTTCCCGACCTCCTTAGAACAGTTCCTGGGTTCCTAAGAAGGTTGCTGAGGTGAATGTTATACCGTTATTGGCTGTTAAACTCAATTCTAAAGTCGGCAAACCCAAGGAGATGAAAGAAAGTAAACCACTGCTTCCAGATGATGTCATCGTCTCTTTTCTCCTTCATTGCCCCTCCACACAAGCTGCTTTACTCAGCCTTCCCACCACACCATAAACCCCCCAAACACTGTTTTCTCCACACTGCTTGCATCAGTACTTCCCAAATACTCCCCAGACCACACCTACACCCTCCTCCAGCCAGGCTTGCTGCAAGGGGTATAAGCTCTTTTTCATAAAATACACATACTCTCCAAGATAAAGGTACACATTTTAATACAGTGGCATTCAGCCCACAAATTACAGGCTGGTTCTCTTATTTCTTTCCATGATAAAATAATAATAAATGCATTTGTTAACTGGGATTGACTATTGCTATTCCCATTTTACCTCTAAGTGTAGCCTGTGTACAGACTCTGTAAGAAATTAGATTATCTTAGAATCTTTATGTGTAAGTGTAAGTTATATGTGAATCTAAGACTGAGCCACCTGGATGAAGCCAACAGTCTGGTGCTGGCCTTTGAATACTTAAACACTGATCTGGACAGGAGTAACATACGCACACACTGGAGTCACTGAGAACTCAACTTAGCTAAGAGAAGTTTACTGCACCTCTACAGGCCTTCACTGTCTGCTCCTTTATCTCTCCAAATGTCCTATAGGCCTATTTTAACCCCATGGTACTGCAAGGACATCTTGCAGACAGACCTTGTCATCACAGAACCAATGAGAGTAATGCATTAACCCACCTGCATTTATCTATCAAAGGAACTGCATCACAACCAAAAAGGCTTTCAATTTTTTTTTTTTTTTTTAATTTTACAAATTGGCAAGTCAAAAACATCTCAAGAGTGTATTTGGTACACACTTCTTGTTGCATGCTACTTATGGCAAATAAACCTTGAAGCATGAAATTGCATCAGCTCCAAGTTGGATCTGTCGCACAGTTTGTGATACGACTGTTAATTTCCATAATTGTCATGGTTCCTGCACTGTGATTTAGGAACTGTGCACTTTTCGTCTAGGATTGTTCCAGAACTTATTAGTTCCTCAAAAGGTTCCAGAGCCTTACAGTGGATCTTCAACTGTACATGTAGCTGCAATTATATATAGTGACTAAGAGTTATATATAGAGATTCATAGATTGATAGGCTACACACACAGAGTTTTATATATAGTGATTCAGAGTTATATATTGAGTTATATAACGCAGTTTTCATCCACACTGCTCCCATTAGTACTCCCATAATACTCCCTATACAGGTCTATATAGTTTATACATACATATATATATATATATATATATATATATATATATATATATATATATATATATATACATATATATATATATATATATACATATATATATATATATATACACACACACACACACATATATAGTGATTCGGTTATATACAGAGCTATATATAGTGATTCAGAGGTAAGGATCATCCAATATGTACCTGGTCCATGTTCCATGTTAGCACAATCACTGTAGGCCATAGCACAAAACCCACACACACAAACACACACAATTTATGCCACTATCTTGCATACTTTCATGGCCACTTCCTTTTCGATTCAACACACATTGTGAATCATTTAGGACCCCAAACGCCTGTCAGGGTCTTTAAAGGGCCACGGAGCGGATGGGTTTGAAGAATGATGGGGACCCGGTCCCTCTCTTCTCTACTAATGTCTGAAGACAGAAGAGAGCGAGAGTGAGAGGGGCGTCAAGCTTTAACAATCCTTGTGCTTCAACCTGGCCCTGATGGAGCAAAAGTGGGCGTAGATTATAGGGCTGGGAGAAGGGGGCGTGCTGCGAGAGAGCGACAGCCACTGACATGATGGAAGCCTAATGGCAATAATTGGCGGCAGTTTTGACAGGGCTTGTATGATAGCGCACAATAAACACCCTGTGTTTTTCCCAGCCAAATTTGAGCCAAATTGCGGCGCTAGCCGCTGAAACCGGCTGTTTCCATGCCCCCGTTCTCTCTGGCCTGCCATGCTCTCTGATTTACTCAGTCAAAAGCCAATATTTTTTTTTAATCCTTGATAACCAGAGAGAGACTGAAGCATTTCAGGGCTTGACAGGTGTAAAAAAGAAAGCTAGTTAAACAGGATTTTTTTCCTTGCTTTTTCATGTCACTCCTCACTTTATTCATTACACATTTAAAAAAAAAAGTTTTGCCAAGCAACATTAATTTGTCACCTTAAATCACTTGAGCATGAATGACAACAAAAAAGATGCACATTCCATCTGAGTCTCTGAAACCAAAAGACATGTCTTTATTTGTTATTTCAGCCTGCTGAATATCTATGGAATCTTCAGCACTGTAACTCTCTTTGGCCGAGCTTTTACGACGCCACTACTCAAGCCATCGACTTTTATTTCATAGCTTCCTGATAACTTAGAGCCCCCTCCATTGAGGAAAGGGGGAAAAGAGATCTTTCTCATTCTAGTTTAAATCCCTTGAAAGCAGCCCCGCTTATGTTTTCCTATGTGCTGGTTAGGGATTCTGAGTGACCCCCCCCCCCTGCAATACGGACCCTCTGGACTCATGTTCCCAAACTGTCCTCCCTTTGGTCTCTTTGTCCAAGTAATTGCGTGGCCCTGGGTGAAAGAAATCCAAGTGGACTGTAATGGTTTGGAAGGGTGGGGGGGCAGGAGGATGAAGAAGGTGCAGGGAGGGGAGCATAGGGGACGAGAAGTCAAGACAGAAGGGAGGCTGCATTATTAAAACAACAGACCACTCGAAAGGAGACTAGCCCTGCACCTGATCGACCGGCGCAGTGTGTGCCAAAACGCTTCCCTCTGATCTCAGTTCAAAGACGGCAGGGAAGAGACTCAAAGCATTTGGCTTGGGGTTGGAGGAGGGGACTTGTGCTTGCTGGCTTTCTGCAGAAAGGCACATCCTTGCTCCCTGGAGTCCACAAATCATACGAGCAAATAGCAAGCAGGGACACATGAAGGGTTAAAGCAGTACTCAAATACAGAGATGACCTGCTATGGAGCTCTGGACACAGCGTGGCCTTTTCGCCCACTGCTAACACTGCACATATGTTACTATTCTTTTGCCAAAGTAGTATGTCCCTGTTTGAGTGTGTGTGCATGTCTTTGTGTGCTGCCTACGTGCACACATCTGTCAATGTGAGCTGATGTCAGAAGACCGCCACTCTTGATTGAAGCTCCAGCGTAGGAGTGCACACTTGTGCATGTTACCTGTGTGTGTGTGTGTGTGTGTGTGTGTGTGTGTCTAGGCACACGATGTGTGTGAGAGCCAAGGTGGTGGTGGCCTGTCCTTGGGCTGTGTGTTTTTCAATATAGGAAACATACTTTAAGGCCAGTGAACACAGCCTACAGGCTGATTACCTTACCAGTAAAACTAATAGTAGAGCCGCCCTAGGCTGCTCTTGCGCTCTGTTAAGGAAACAAGCTGTGTTTAAAGTCTCAAATTCTGTCCCAATTCCCAAAAGGATGAGTGTCATTCAGCTAAAGGAAATTCTTAGCTCGGTGTTGAAAAGTTCAAAAGCTTAAAATACAGTACTGATCTAGACAATGGACTTTAGGCAACTATGGACTAAAATCATAAATATGTTATTTTCCCCGTTCTCCTTGGCAGTTTAGTTCTGATTGCTTTGGGAGTGTTTGGAGGGAAAAAGGAAACATTTATATAAATGAATGTCCCGGTTTGGCAGGAGACAGAGTAAGAGAATGTTTTATGGCTAAGTCTCAGACACGGAATGCACTTTCACGCTGTTTCCATAATTCCCCTGTGATGTGGCTGCAGTGTAATCGTAGTCTTGCTGTGACACCATCACCACAACATTACTGAACCCCTCCAAAGCGTGTTTGTAGGAGGACCGATTAAAGGATACTTTCCGCTGAAGTCCGTTGGCCGAAGCCAAGACAAAGGCTGAGGTCACCCCTAAGAGTCCGGCCCAGAACATTTACGGGAAATGCATTTTGCTGCAATATTTTTCCATGTAAGCAAGCCACGTTCTTTACTCGGATTTAAGAAATCAGCTAAAGTTGATGACAGTGATTAAGCTTTTACATACATACTTAGCATCATAGCACCTGTATTCTCACTTACACACCTCAGTGTATTTTCTTGAGTGTGAAAGGGAGGAGGCGTAGTGTGTTTAGGATGCTCTTGTTGACCCCAGAGGAACACCTTCCTGTTTGACCTGTCCCATATGGGAATGTTTTGGCCCTTTCTTCCTCTGTGGCCCTTTGTGCTGTCCAGCCTAATGAGTCGTAGTGCCGCAGTGAAGGGTCAGTTCCAAATGACCCTTCTGGTTTGTCTCAACCTGCAGATACACACTCAGCATAAGAGTTAAGCACATACTACTGGCTTCTTCCATTTCTCTCTTTCTCTCCTTCCTTCCTTTCACCTTCCTTTCATTCCACCTTCCTCTTCCATTTCCAGTCTGTGTTTATGAAGAGGGATTTATTGGTCTGAGTGGGACTGTTAGGTGATGGTGGGCTTTGCTGCTCAAGTGTTCTGGGACTCTAGGCCTGACCATGTGTGTGTTTGTGTGTGCGTGTTGAAGTAATAGAGCATACCCCAGTGAGCAGAGGGTTCCATCAACCTCCACCACCTCTGACTCCCTCCTCCGCCATACTGGGAGGTCGAACAAAGGAACTTCCTCTCGCTAAGATGGCGTGACCTTACTGCAAATGTAATGTTTAGGATTAGGCCCAGTTCAATGGGAATGTAATCTGTCTTTGCCCTCAAATAATGTCTGGTTATGGAGGAAGGGCCAGTCATTCTGAACAGCTTTTAGCCTTCTTCTTACTCACCCTGGCGGAAATGTGACAAGAAGGTGCCAAGACCCAGAGTAGTTCCTTTCTGCTGGTAAGCGAGTATGTGATTGTTGTTTCTCTTGACCAGGATTTGGCTAAGCTCTCATTCCTGGCCAACCAGGTGCGTACAGCTGATGGCTTGTCCGGAGTAATTAGCAGACTAAGCTGTAAAGCCCCGTTACTATCCGGAAGAACACAAAGTTTTTATGAAGAACACAGGGGAAAGGCAGGGGAAATAGGTG